>NW_011888865.1:4292463-4298752 GCF_000151845.1 Pteropus vampyrus
TTGGTGATGTTTTTAGCTATTTAGCTAGATTCCCCTCCCTTATTTATTCCATTTTATTTTTCTGACTTTATTTTCCTTTTCCTCCCCCATATACAGCTAGGTACCAATTATACTGGACTTTTCTTTTCTAAACACTCTCTGGATTTTTTTATGCTTCTACCTCAGCTCAGAGTACCCTCTTTTCCCTTAAATCCAATTACTCTAAAGAAAAGAGCATATATATTATATTTTGGTACATGCTTCATAAAAAGAAAATATCCAGGAAATTTTATGCAATTTGAATCAAGGTATAATAAATTTTAAATATATTAATTCCTGAATTTTAAAGTGGTAGAAAATAATAAATAATAGCTAGAAAATTTATAAAAGAATAATTATATTTCTGTGTAAAAAGATGGCTTACTTAAACAAACATATTGTGAGAGCCTTGAATAATTTATACAATGATGTGGAGGACACACACAATAAAGAAAGAATTGCATTTTATTCAGAAAGTCAAAAAACAAGTTTCTTACCATTGTGAGGGTAAATGGATGGTTTTCTAATGCAGACACACTGGGACAATGTAGAATAATATACTAAAAAGCAACAAACATAATTTTTAAATGACTAAGAAAGAAGTTCAAATATTCCAACAATGGTACATCGGCTAATTTTCAAAAATTATATAAGGATAAAGATATTTTATAAGTTGCTGAACACTGACTCACCTGGCCAGGTCTTGCTTTAAAATTTTCTTTGACCATTCGAATTTCCATGACATCTGAGGGATGACTTATGACAGAGATGATGGTGACTGGCTTATTGCTCCGGATGCACCTGTAAAGTCTTTCAGCACAATACAGGCACAAAGGTCCGGAAATCCAGAGCCAAGTCTAACAGAGAATTTTTGAAATACACTTTAAGAAATACTTGTACTGTAGGAATCTTATATATCCTCCTCAATTGCTTATTTCACATATTACTGTAATAATAATTTAACCTGTATTTTAAATAAAATGTAACAAATGAGTAACAAATATCAAATGTTCACTACAACTTATTCAAAGAAGAGTAAGTACAAAATAAATGGGAAAGTAATGCCAAGACCTTAGACTCAAACCATTGCCCAGGCTATAGCTACCTTTATTGTTCATTATACATTGTTTCATACCTGTGCACATAACAAATATATAATGCATATACACAATACCTTTCTCTAAAGAGCTTAGAAAGGGAAGTCAAAAAACTCAAATAAATTTGAAAATGATTTCATAAAAAATGTACCAGTCCAATGTTTGTTTAAAAAAAAAAAACCTAGATATTTTTTGTTGCATAATATATATGCATAATGTACATATACAAAATGTAAACACAATGTAAAATATGTGTACATATTTTTAAATATAGTATATACTAAGCATGCTGTTTACTTACTTTTATATAATAAATATAACATGAACAAGAAGATGACATTTAGATTCTGGAAAATGTAACAATTTTGCATGTGTGTCAGAGGACTAGCCTTAACGCCAGGATTAACGGAATACTCTGAGAAGTGCAGGAGCCTGTGTGTCCGACCCTTTTCCTAATACTGCACACTATCTTTCCCACCGTACTTGGAGGCCTCCAACCCAAACTTATTTTAATGGTCACTTTTTAAAACTTTATTTACATAGTTATTCAGATCTCCTCCTTCCATGCAGAGATCATACCTCTTCCTCACATTTAGTTTGACACTGTAAGAATAGGCATCACAGGAAAGCTCTGTAATGCAACAGCCTTGCACCCTTGGGACAGTCACTTACCTTTTGAGCATCGGGTCTCACATAAGTAAAATGGAAGTTGCAATACCTGTCCTGCCTAAAATATTGCATTGTGTGAAGCCCATAAAAGTGCAAAAAAATTCTTTTAAGTTTAATAGAAAACTACGGATTAATAATAATAAATACAAGAATAACACACTCATTCCAAAGTCATTTACAAATCATTTTACCTTTTGACTCCTCTTTCTTCTTTTCTTAAATTATATTTATTGGGGTAACATTGGCTAAAAACATTATATGAATTCCAGTTGTACAATTATATAACAGCTGTACAGTCTATTATGTGCTCACCACCCAAAGTCTAGTCTCCTAGTCAAACCTGTGTTTGACCCCCTTTACCCTCTTTTCTATTTACTCTCTCCCTCTTCTTAAAGCAGATATTTGCCATCCCCATTCCTCTACTTCCACTTGTTACCGACAAATAGTACAGGGTGTAATTCTCACATGGGAAATTCCTATAGCCAAGAGAAGATTAGGGCCCTGACTACTCACTGGGTTGTGAGGAAGAAGTTTTCCAAGAGCAAGCATTGGTAAAAGACCTGGTTTTGCACTCTACCTCTCCCACATATTAGTTTGTAGAGCTTGGTCAAGATATTTTCTGTATTTAAACCACAATTTCCTCATCAGAAATGACGATGACAGTAATTGCTTCAAGGAGTTCTTGTGAATAGTGAAAGAAATTAGGCATACAGTACATTTTAGCACATTGCTTAGAAGGTAATGTTAAGCAGGTAATATTAAGCAGCTAATAAATTGATTTTACAATTTATTATTTATCATATTATGTATAATGTTGTACCATAATGTTATACTATACTACAATAGTAGTATAGTATTCTTAGTATTAGTTCTTTCACTAGTATAGTATTATTAGTATAGTATTATACTAATATTATAGTATTAGTAGTATAGTATTAGTAGTATTAGTTCTTTCGTTAATATTTTTGTTATTCAACCTATTTTTCTCAATGGATAGGGAAAATATCTTTGTAACCTTCCTTGTGGTAAGCACCAGGGCCATAAGCATGCAAAGATCATACAGTCAGTTAAACAGAATTTTCTAAATAGATCTTTCTTCTTGAACCATCAGCTGCCTGTAATGGAACAATAGGTACTAACTTGCTATTGAGACATCCTGAAATGTTCAATTCTCTAAGAATAATTATTTTATATACTTCCAAAAACATGTTTAAATACAATTGATCAATTGTTATGGGAATATGGGCTTTACAGAGACCATTGAACACATAAAATTATCTGACCTGTGGAAAATTAGCTTGGAACTTGGGCTCTTCCATACAAATCTTTACAGATGTGTTCCGAGTAAGCTCATCAGGTTTTAAAAATTCTCCAGGTAAAGATTCATGAAAATTTTCTGAGAGATACTCTGGTAAGTGAATATTCCGGTAGTGGGTTCCATTAAGATTGATGCAGCCAGGAGGATGGGTATCTAAATTAGTTTGATACTTCAGCAATCCACTAAATTAAATTAAGAAAAAAATAGGGAGATAAAAAAAAGATTACAATTAGGAGACACAGTATAAGAAAATATCTTTTTCTTGTTAACTTTACATAGCACTTATCCAAGAAGTGTTCTTCATATATCTTACTTAAGAAATTGAGAAATTTTAAAAATTTTTAATAAATTCTTTACTATTGGACAAAACAAAAAATTTTAGCACCCTCACTCTTCAAAAAATGCCACAAATACATGGTAGGGAAAAACACAGCTATCATTACATGTATTCTTGAATTTGACAGCCTCAAATCTAGTAGACATTCATACAATCATATATAAGTTTTCACTTCAATAAACACTATAATAATAGTTACTTTTGCTAAATCTTCAAACACAAATGAAAAAGTACAGGGATCATATTTGATTTGGTTAAGACTAGATAAAACAGGCCTTGCAAAGAAATGTTAAACAAACATAATAACAGGAATTATGTGGCGTTGGTGGTATGGTGGTGAGCATAGCTGCCTTCAAACATAATAACAGGAACTGAAAGTTTGCATCTCTTATGGTCTGAAAACAAATAATACATAGCAATCAGACCCTAAACTTGTTGACTTTTTAAATTCTCCATAAACAAGTTCAAAATAATAAATCAAGCAGGACAGCTTAAAACTCTAAAATCCCATTCTGATTCTTTCATATTTTGTGGCATTTTAAAACAAACCAAACAAACCATTCAACTTTCTGCGTTCTGTATTTCTTATCAGTAAGGAGTAAAGTAAGATCTACCTCATAGCGATAATTCATCAAATGACAGATTGTATACATTATTTTTTTTTTTATAAGAAGAAAAAAGTAAGAGTTAGAAAAGCATTGACAATTTTTCAGTGTGTTTCATTTTTATTTTAAAGGTACTGAAGTTTTTATTTCCAAAATTATTTTTTCCTGGTTAGCTAAGAGTATGTTTTTTAATTACCCTTTATGTTCCCAAATAATTAACATTAATAAAGTACATCTTTAAGTACATCACAGCTATAATGATTTTATGATTTTATGAGGATGATATTTAAAAACAGCAAAAACTGTAACATGAATGACACTAATAGGCATCATAAATGAAAGTTAGAAAAGCAACAACTAAGAGTCATGGTGGAACACACCATCTATTCGATCTGATTGTTCTTTCTTCCCTTTTTGCTTATGTTAAATTCCCTTTTTCTCTTCTTTTTATTTGACTTTCTTCCTTACAACAGGTCATCATGGAGTCAATAGAGAGTACATAATACATGTCAGGAACATCTAAATAGTGGGATGTACGACATAACTACTATGATAGGCCACTCACATTTTTTTTCAGTAATGCAGTAGTTATGGCCTAAATAGAAAATAAATTTATGAATAGTATACGAATGTGAGCCAAGCACATAATCCTTCAAGAATTCCAGTCACATAATACAATTATTGTGGCGTTATACTTGGAAAACCTATTCATTTATTTGATTCAGTTTCCATTACAAGTAATGTTTTACCCAAACCTGTTTCTCCTACTGGCCATCCCGAGAGTAGTGGCTGACAGGCGGGTAGGCCAAAAATCTCAGGCATTTATTTTACTGGCAAGAAGTTGAACAAACATTGGCATAGAGCACTTGGCACTATTCTAGGTTGTTCTACAGAGCTCAAAAAGAAGTCAAATCTGGCCTCTAACACTCCAGAAACTTAAAATCTAGTTCAGAAGGTATCTTGGGAGAAGCTAAACATAAATTAGACTACAGATCATAATTGTGATAGAGTGTTTTAGTAACAGCTTAGTAAGGTACAGTAGGTACCAGATCTAATACAGAGCAGTTTATAGACATTTCACATTATCCTTATCACGACTGCATGGAGTAGGAATTATTTCCACTTTAAAAATTAAGACACAATTCAATTACACAAATGAGAAACCTAAGGCTTTGTTTGGGTAAGAGAATAACAAAGTAGAAATCAAAATATGGGATTCAGAAGTCTTATCTCCTTCACTTCAAAAACCTATATCATGCAAAGCAAATCCATTGGTTAAAGAAGTAAAAATCAAGGAAAGGGGTTCAAATGGACAAAAGCCTGGAAATAAGATCAGATAGTGCATGTATGTATGCGTGCATGCATGTGTGTGTGTGTGTGTGTGTGTGTGTGTGTTGGAAGGGGGCTGCTTAACATCACGCTAAGGAATGTTATTTATTCCTTCTCCTAAGTCATAATGGTGTTCAAGTGGACATGACTCTATGTGCTAATGGTCCTTACAATGATAAATGTTGTCACTATGCAGTACAGACCTTCAGGCCAGCTCAGTCAAATAAACAATGTCGCTGTTCTTGGAATATAAAGTGGTACATAATATTCTAAAATCTCTTTTAATTCTGAGAGCTTTATGCTATTTTAAACTCCTCTCAAGGTAAATGTCATAGGCTAACCATGTCTTAAAGCCCCATTATTCTTTTCTCTGTCTCAGTTTGTAAGTGTAGCCATCAAAGAAACATGTAAGAGAGAAAAGATCTAGAAACAAACAATGACATAAAACAAAAAAATTCATTCATGAAACAAATAAAGTATGGAATCTCAGGTTATTTGGCTAAATTAAGTGGTAAAGATACAAGTGGGTTCACGAGGAAAGGCACTAGCTGATTTTAAACAATATAGGACAAGTATTAGGTATACCAGACAGGTGCTAGGTGCTTCAATGCCTATTTCCGTAAACTTTGTAACAAATTTGTGTGGTAAAGATCAGTGGCCTCATCTTAGAATGAGTGAAAACATCTGGAGACATTAAGTAATCTGCCCCAGATCACACTGTCAGTCAGTAGCCAAGTCAGAGTCCAAAGTCATATGCCTGTACTAGGCCTACTTCTGCAGAATTCCCATCCTACTTATGGACAATATTCTGAAATTACAGACCAGTGTATGCACCGAACAAAATTTATGGATCTACATCATTATAGATCTGGAAAAGGAGGTGTTATATCAGTACCCAATGAATAATTTTATGCCA
>NW_011888865.1:4299926-4333820 GCF_000151845.1 Pteropus vampyrus
GACTTTAAAGTATATTTGGAATGTCTAGTGTTCCTCTATCATGAGAAATCAAGTATTTTTAAGTGTATCAAAATACAAGGTTGTGGATGCTGTTGTTTTTGCACTTACAAGGATTTAGAGATGTGATTTCAACACTCAACAGTGTTTCAAAACAGGTTTTTCTTTTTTTCTTCAAGAGGCATTATAGTTATACTATCATTTTTTTAATGCCTGGCTGTGACAAAGTCATGAAAAAAATATAGTACACAAAATAAATCCTACTAGATTATAATATACAAATCATAAAAATGTTATGGCAAAACTTAAATATTATAAAATGCCATCCCTGAAGAAAAGAGAATTATAAAGTCATCCCTACTTTAACTGCAGTGTCACTTATGCAACCTTTATGTTTGTTGTACTTTTATTCCTTTTTTAAAGTGGAGGAAAAAAATTCCTTGCCTCAGGAGAAGTCTATTTTTTCCTAGTATTCTATAACACACAAATGTTTCTTTTTTACAGAAAAAAAAATAAGTTTATTTCTCACAATTCTTTTTACTTTGCTTCAAGTAAAAACAAAAAAAAAGCTTAAGAAAATACACCCAAATTCAATATTTTAAAACCCAGTAGAATTAACTGATTCTGTAATCCACTAGAATATACACTATTTAAAATCAAGAATTTATCCTGTGCCTCTGCTATTTTTCTGGTACCTAGAACTGTTCCTATGATCTACTGAAATGGTTCAATAAATAATCATTGAATGAATTGAAAGTGTATGGACAACATTTTGTGGTGGTGGTGGTTGAAATACGTGATCGAGGAGTCATCTGGTTTTAACAAACACAAAAGTGTTTGAACTCATGTTCTAACTTCAAATAAGATGCTTGGATTTTACAATGGTATTTAGTAAAATAAACCATGTATGTACATTTATCTTTGTAGGAAATAGCATTAAATCAGTCTGCAACTTACATCATCCCTCTTCACCCTTGAGTTAAATCCGAACTAAAGTCTCAGCCCTGCCCTAACCCTCAGCTAATTATCACCTAAGCAAATGAGTTACCAAGAGAGTCAAGCCTATCTGTTAGCAGCATCTAGAAGTAGAGTGCTTTCCTAAGCTAGGGATACAATGTGTCTCAGGGAAACCCTAAGCATCTGGGTACCCATGAAACCCAAGCTTTTACTCTCATCCTTGCTTTGTCTGGTCTGCCAGATTCTTGCCACTGTATTCTTTCCTGGGCTCTGGTTACTGATACCTAAATGTACTTGCATCCTGCAGCTTGATTAGAGCACATATTGTGCCCAGCTCTTGCTGGCGGCATTGCCAAAGGTACATGGCTAGGCAACATAGACAAGGCTAGTATCATGAGTATGTGACCTGTGCAGTCTCATGGGACCCTGCTCTTAGAAAGACCCTGTGATTGATTCAATGCTCTGTTATTAACATCTTGAAATTCTTAATAATTTTTGATCAAGAGACCACACATTTTCATTTTGCAGTAAGCCTCACAAATTAAGTAGCCTGCCACAGATACTATGCAGCTAGTAAAACTAAACCTTAATGTCTAAGGACATAGTATTAAGAACCAAATGTTCCCTAAGTGTGTGAAGTAAGATAGATAGATTATTTTACTGTTTCCTCAAATGAAAGAAAGAGATATAGTACCTGTTACTCTGTTTCACAGGTATATGAAGGAAAGGCTTTTGATCTCTTAGGAAGAAAAAATAATTAAGCATCCAGTATTTCTTAGCATTTTCTCTGCTTTCAGGCTTCACTAAAATGGTAGTGGGGGATACAAGAAATATTTCGTGTTTCAGAAAGAAATGTTATATTTCTTATAATAAATGTAGCTGTTGTTCCTCCCCCTTCCTCCCCAGCTTTTTCACCATGTACCTACAGCCAGAACTACATGTTATTATAAATAAAGACCTAAGAGAAAAAAATGAGGTTAAAATTATGTAAAATTTATTTGGTCTGAAGCTCACTATTTCTACCCTAAAATGGGGGAAAAGTAAACTCATAATTTAGAAGATCAAAATTCATTGATAAATGTAGCTTATAGCGTAAATAAATTTATGTACATGAAAATGCTCTATATGTACTATATCTATCTATACGAATGATATCCTCATGGGAGAAAATACCATATAACCTCAATTCCTACCCCCACCTTGCCTTTAGAATAAAATATCAGCAAAAATTAATAAATCATAAGACCTTAGTCCAGAATTATTATACAGAAAAATCATGTTTTACCTAAAAATGAAAATTAATCCTGTGAATAGGAAATTATAAGTGGGAAACACACATTTCTTAAAGATCATAGTTGTATAGAACATTATATTTATTAACATATTGGAAATATGTAAATGTTATATGAGGAGGATTTGGATTCCATATAAGAAAGACTTAATTCCTCAGGAATTTTATTCATTCTCTATACTTAAGTGAAAATTTCAAAGACCAAAAAGAGAAAGAAAACAAATAAAGGAAGAGAAATATTTTTCCTTCTGTGTTCCAAAGAAATTTTAGCCACATAAGTATACAAAAATCCTTAATAAAAATGTGCCAGACTATAATAAAACCCAAACAGTCAAGACTTAATAGCTAATTCTTCTGGCACTGGAGTCAATATACTCATTGCCATAATTTATTGCCTAGATAACACTAAATATAAGTGACAATCCCAAAATGAGAATCTAAGTTACATTTAAACAAATACACAGATTATTTTTATTACTATCTACAATGCTTTGATAATCGAGGAA
Organism: Pteropus vampyrus; assembly: GCF_000151845.1. Lineage (NCBI taxonomy): Eukaryota > Metazoa > Chordata > Mammalia > Chiroptera > Pteropodidae > Pteropus > Pteropus vampyrus. The sequence continues at coordinate 4,302,678 of NW_011888865.1, forward strand.
AACTGGAAGAGCCTAGAAGGAAAATACATTCCTGGCTAAAAGCCAATTAATACAATTCCACCTAATCTAGCAAATACTGAGTGATTATTTGTGAAAGGGACTCCTTGATAAAGACAGGTAAAAACATGGCTACTCTCAAAAATATTTTAGTTTACCTAGGATATATCACTCCGCTGTATTTTATTTCTCTTTCATATTGGAACTCACAGATATATAATGGGATTAGGCAGAAGAGGACATTGGAGTTTTTTACTATTCAACTACACCTTTAGCTATAACTCGACTTTCTCCCTTTTACCTAAGTTATATATAGTGTATAATATTCTGTACTTCTGGATATCTGGTCTCTTCCCCCAGGACATTTTCAAGGAGTATATAGGTAGGTTCTTTTTTTTCTATGCAATTTCCATTCTTATCTTTATTCTATATTGTTAGCAATGGCAGGTGCCACTTTGAGGCTTGGTAACAGACTTTAAAAGGTATGGACAATCTGTTTGCTGAATGAAGAGCTACAAAGACACAGTGTGGCAATAAGAATACTAATAATCTTTTCCACTGCATTTTTATTGGCTCTAGTCTAGAGTCTAGCTTTATTTTTATTGTTATTTTCTAATTAAGTGGAAGAATTCCGGAGGTTAAAATGTCACATAAAATATAATTTTACTATTAGATTTATTATAAACTTACTGTCTTCACTATGCGCCATAATGGGATTATACATTTTAAGAAACATTTATAAAGCATTACCAAAAAGAAAGCATTTTCTACTTACTCTGTTTTCTGGGAGAACTAAATTTCACCTTCTAAATCTTGGACTCTAAACAACTTATAACAAAATCAAATTTTTTACTCAAAACACACAAGCATGCACACATACACACTCATCAACTTATATAGATCAATTGGAATGATATTCTAGATCTTCAAATGACATGAATGTATTTCATTCATAAGCAAGAATACCTTCTAAACCATTAATAAATAATTCAATAATTCAATGAAAAAGTAGGAATTAAATATGTAGATTCTGATTTCTGGGGTCAGTCTGTGGATTCAGTCCCTGGCCCTATCAGGTACTAGCTGGGTGTCTTCGGGTAGATATTTAATTTAATCTTTTGTGCCTCACTTTCTCATCTGTAAAATGAGAAGGGTAACAGTACTTACCTCATAGTGCTGTGAGTATTTAAGAAAAAAAAACTGTGTGTATATGTATACATATGTATATATGTGTGTACATAAAGTGCTAAGAACAGTAACTGTCATATATTAAATATTATCTAAACCTTGGAAATTATTATGAATAGTGCAATCATTATCCTCTAAAATGACAGTGCAATTAACAAGTCCATATCTATATTTGTCAAGTAAGTCCTCTTTACATTAGCCCCATGTGAAAAGAAAAATGCCCCAGTGGTTATTATTTTTCCCACTATCCACTGTTTTCAACTCTGGATAAAACTTAAGCAGGAAATATATGTGTAAATGTAATATTACAGTTCTCTAGTAAAAATCTAGCTTTAAGAGGCTTCAGTTCAGTTATTTTTAACTTCTTTGGGGCCACATGAAGCTTTGGCTCCGCATGTATATGTTATATATGTGATACATATACACACACATATATATATATACATATGTGTTAGTATTTCAGAAATTCAGGCATCCCCTGCATCCATTCAATGATTCCCAGAGATTATGAATCCAAGTTGAGAACTCCTACTCTACTGAAGGAGAAGTAAGAGTTTGTGGTAGAAATAACAGGCATCAAATTTACAATAATTATGTCAGCTCCATACGAAATTAAGCATATAGAAAGTATTCAAAACAGATCACCTGTAAGAGTGATAGTGTACCAAAGATTTAACCATGATTAAATCTTCCACCTACCATGTTAGAAGAAATCCAATATAATCTCTAACATAGGACAAAGCTAGGCAAATCTTTTATTATTTTAAGTTTCTGGGCTCCCAAATACCCATGTAGAACCTCTATTCGAGGTAAGGTCTTTTGCAATTCTGGATCAAGGCCTATCTTAAAAGTAGTCCATCAGCCTCCCTAAAACTCTCCTCTATGCCTAGGAATAAGTGCAATAACCATACGTACTGTTTTACCCACAACCACAGCTTAATTATTAATAGTATCCCACTTCATTCTTAGAAGTGTCTGGTATGAATAATAAACTATATAGTCAGTTCAAATCCAGAGGCAAGGAAAGGGAAACTGAAAAGAAAATATAAGAAAATAATTTTTTGCCCTCAGTACTAGAATAGAATGTTCTTAACATACAACCTCTGGGCCTTCCTTTCCCTGGGCTTCACCAAGTTCTCATTTGACGTTCTAAGAAAAGCAAGCATCTCTCTCCAATAGGAAGATCACCCAGGCCTCTCTTCCTGCCATAGCAATGTGGGTGAAAAGAGTCCTCAGTGCAAGTGGCTAAAACAGAAGACACCTGTGAATAGCAACTTTTAACTCTTAATTATATTGAATAAATACCTCCATCTTCCAAATGTATATTTTTAATTTCTTCCTCCTAGGAGCAGAGTAGAAGAAGGATAAGCCAGTACAATTAGCCTAACCTCATAAATATTTGTCTAACCCTGGTTACCTTCTTGAGCCTACACTCCTGTGAAGCCGACAGTGGATCTGGTTCATTAATGTCAATGTTAACAAAGGCTGCCCACCGCATTCCCCAGGTTTGAAGAGAAAGCTTTTAGAAACATGCACATAGAAAGCCATTTCTTTTAAATTCCATAACAATATGATTCAAGCAGAATATAAATCATGCTGTAAAATCAACTCTTGCCCTCAAGTAGTCCCAAATGGCAGAGTTCTGTTTAAAAGAATAATTCAGGTATAATTTATGTAATAAATTATGGTCTGAGAGGTCCAGCAGAGCTGGCACAGGAAATTATTTACACTATGAATTCGCTTTCACTGCCATTCATACATTTGAGAAGGACCTTCCTTCTCTCTTTTTCAGAATTATCTCATCATAATTCCTCTCTCATGTAAATAAAAAAATAAAATAAAATACAATTATTACCCATGTAACACTCCAGAGCTAAAGCCAGTGAGAGTGTTGACTATGTAAGATTGAGAGGTTAGGGTGCCAAATCTCATTCACAATGCATTCCTCCACATGCCTTTGAAAGGAACAGGGTTAGGCTTTCCACCGAAGCTCTGTGACATTCATAATTGCTTTTCTCTCCAATATCCTTTTTATCAGTAAGTGAGAATAGCAGTATATAACTCCTCCTGATAAGTTTTTCAAATGAAAATGAGGGAAGAAACATCCAATTACAGTCATGTCTGGAAAGAGGAAACAGTTTTGGCTTTTCCTCCCCAAATGTCTTATGAATTAAAATATCTTTAATATGGCATACAAATAGCAACCTCCTAGAAAGGTGTATTAAAAATTAGAAGAAAAAACTCCTCAGAAGAAGAAGGCTTGTCCTCCAAGTCCCAAGATAATCTTCTATTGTTAAAATCTACTGAATTTTTGAGACTTAACATTGTTATAAAACTTATTGCTCTTTCAAAGAATATTCTATTGATCTGCTAAGCAGTTTTCATTATGTTTCATCTAATTATTTGGCTGATAGAAAAATTTGGGCTCTTCAAAAGTGTTGTGTCTTTTTCAAGAATCAAAAAGACTGATTCTTCAAACAGTTAACTGTGGATGTTGTTTCTTCCTTACACAGCTATTAGTATTGATACAAGTATAGTTTTTTTTTCCTTACTAGCATTTATTATGTCTACGTTCCACATAAATTGCTGCATTCACTTATTTATACCTGAGACAACTTTATGATGTAGATGATTTTATTAATCCCATCTAATAGATAAGAAAAATAAAGGACAAATTATCTGGCGAAGTCATACAGCTATTAAGTGATATTCTTGGAAACATTAATATTTTAAAGATCTATTTGGACACTGAAAAGAAACATCTGAGTTTAGTGTGTATAAAATGTGTTTTTTAAGGATACAATGCAATACATTTGCTTATAAATAATCAAAAAAAATCTAAAACATAAGTAAGACTTTAACCGAAGGGCACTGATAATCATGGAACAAGATAATTGGGTCCTAAATAATATCGACTGCAAAATCTGGAGCAAAGAAGATAAGACTCCCACTTTGCCAATGTCAGACCGCATACCCCAAGAGCACTGCATTCAGTTTGGTTTCCAGCTTTAAAAGCAATACAGGGAAGTCAAGCCAAACTGCAGCCAGGATCATTTATTGTTTAGGATGTGGGCTCAGGAATCTGATACCTGGGTTAAAATCCAAGCTCTTCTGTCACTTGCCATGACTTTCGGCAAATTACTCACTGCCCCTTTTCTTTCACGGGAACAACAACAGCAACAGCAACAGCAACAGCAGTAGCAGCAGCAAATTTTACCAGGGTTGTTGGGAGGATTTAATGAAATTAAACATTAGTAAGTTACATGTACTCAATGAATATTAACTATTAATATATTCGAAGGAGAAAGTAATGAGACTTGAAATCTCGTCATGCAAGAAATAAATGAACAGAATTTAGAGGAGAGTGGCTCAATTTTCATGGCCTCTAGAGTCATAGATTTTTAAATCTATCCAGAAATGAAAGTAAAATAAATTCTGATTCAAAAGATAAAGAACTTTGTGAAAATTACAGCTTTCCAGAGACAGAATGGGATTTTCGGAATTCAATATTCACTCAGACATACTGTAGGGGAGAGTCAAAAGTCTTGGTCAAGATACCCTTTAACCTTCCTTCAAAATTTGTGTTTCCATGAAAATAAAATTGACCTTAGAAAACCACATGAAGCAATTGCCCCGTTACTACAAAAAGTCTGCTTAGGAAGAGAAATCAGCCAACAAATTCTAAACACTTCATCCTTGAAGCCTAAAATGTTCTCAAATTTCTAGCCCACATTGATCCTTCAAATCCTTAAACTACTGGAATTCTTAAGAATAAAATATGTTTATAGTTGGAAAATATTCAATATAAAGTTATCTATAACCTTAATGTTGCTTTAAACATCAAATGGTTATTGCTTTTCTTACTATTAAAAAAAGTTATCTCTACTTCTTTCAAGTATTTTTTTAAATTCCAAACTAATTAATGATGAGACTAAAGAGTATATATTAAATTGGTTTTCTATAACTTATTATAGTACTTAGTACATTGATAAAGAGGAGTAAATGCCCAGCAAAAAGCGATTTTCTGTTCAAACCTAAAGCAGATCATTTAACAAAAATCTCGATATAAATCCAAGAAACTTGTTTCGAATAACCACACTTTATTTGTATAACCAAAAGCTAGAGAATGAAATTATCAAGGCGTTTCATAAGTAAAGATGTGTCTAAGTTCTAAATATTGGCACAAATGATAGTAATTTCAATAAATTTACTTATAGACAGATCCTTCAGTAATAAAAATGAGAACATTTTGAAAAATGTTCCATTTTGAGAAAGCTATAAAATATATCAGTAGTAACTTTTCCCACACCAGAAGCATAATCTATGTAGCTTTATTCAAAATTAAGTTCTAGAACTATGGTACAGAACAAATCAAAGCAGGACCTAGATAATACCTCTTTCTAAACCAGTAGTCTCCAAAACCGGGGGCGAAGTGGGGGGAGGAATTTTGAACATGCCCCCAGAAATAAATATATAATTTATGTGACAAATATTATATGTGACAAAGTACATTATAAAACATTCTGAAGAAAAGATTAGCAACAAGTCAGAACAGTTCTCTAAACATTGTTTCTCTGGGAACATTTTGGGTTAAGATAAACGGGAAATGCCAGCCATTACCAAGCAACATTGTTTATTATTGGTGCGATGCATCAGAACCAGGAGGACTGCGAGTGAACTATAAAGTCATTTTAGGGCTTACAGACCTCAACTTTTTATGTACAGTGTTTTCTTGCAACTGAGGGCATCCTTTGAGGTGTTACCAAGATAGTGGTTCCTGTGGAGTATAGGCCTGACCCAAGGCAAAGTAGTCCATGCCTATCCATATGGTCTTGTCATCTTAAAAGGGAATTGCTACTTGGGGAGTAAGAGAGAAGAGGTAAAAAATGGTTCCCGAACAAAAGAAACTCCCACTAAAGAAGCACCTGACATCATCATGTTGACATTCTGTTTCCTGTCCTGTATCTTTCTGCTAAACCAAGTGAATTTAATACCAGACAATGGCCTATTATGTCACATCAGTGTGAATGTCAAGATAAAATCACAAGTCCACTCAGGTGATCATGCACCATACTTTTGAGACCATTGCTTGGGTCCATATACTTTTCAGAATATTTTGGGTATATTCTTCATAACAAGCTTAGGATATTTTCTTTTCTACCTTTGTGATTTTCTGATGTTTTTTACAGATCCTTCTCTTTGGTCATTATAATTATTTGGCTGTCTCTACAACTATTATTGCCTCTAGGTATTTTTAAACTAAAAACTTACAACTCCATCACTAAAAATTCTGCAGCAGCAAGGCATAAGGAACTCCTGAAAATATAAACACTACAATCTTGAAGTTCTTCACTTCTTACTAAATTTCTTTTAGCGGTTATCGGGAAGTAACTATAGGGAACTTTACAAACTACAATATTGTGGGAGAACTAACTTCATATTTCAGCTTTAATATACTTTTATACTAGTTTCATTAAAACATGCTATGCCAAAAATAAACCTATTTCTTCCATTCTTAACAGTACCTTGAATTCCAAGTAACGAGATAACTTACCACTCTCTGTGAGAATTTCTGTAGCTGTATCTTTCATTACCCCGTTTTTAAGCACACATGGTTTAAAAAAATTTTTTTAGGATCTTTGATCACTATGCTGTACAACTGAAACTGGTATATTATTGTATGCCAACTATAATTGAAAAAAAAGTAATTGAATTGTACAATGTAAATACGAGCAACTAATTGTTTATTATATTTCAATAAAGCTGGTAAAAAAAAAAGTTTTATAACTTACCCTGAAACATGCAACATCAGTAGCATGTAGAAGACAAAGAAGAGATTATGAGTGTACCAGAAGATGTCATAGTTAGAAACTCTGAAAAAACAAATGACTTAGTTTCAATGCCACTTTACGTTCCATCTCACTAAAAAGATCATGCATCATTTCAATTTGCAATTGAAGGTTAAAATATGAGTTCATCTGAGATTTATCCATAAATATCAAAGTATTAATATACTGTGCAGAGAGAACCTATAAAAATTATAACACTTTATCATTTTGAAGGTTTTTTGTATTTCAAATAAAGATACATGGAAAGAATTAAAATAATGTATTCATTTTAAAGTTACGATACAAGTCTGCTAATATGTACTTTTGCTATCCTTTTTATCAATATTCTTCATTTTCAAATGATTTCTAAAACAACTAATGTTCCTATTCCAACATATATTTTGAGAATACTTTGAAGGAAACTCAAAAGGAGAGAAATTAAGTAAGTGCTCACTAAAGTTTTATATTCTTCTCCTTGACAGTATATAACTTACAAATGACACCTTGGTGTTATTGTCAGCAGGAGAACAGAGTCTGAAGGAGTATGGTTAGGAAAGAGTGTGGTAAACAATCTATAGAATGTTTGAGATAAGTAAAAAAGACTAAAAGTTATTGTATTTCATATGTCAGGGTGGATATTCATTTATTAGAATCTTAGAGGTGGAGGGTGGGTATTTGTAAAAGCTTCTGAGATGATTCTGCTACAACCCCTAAACCTTTTAGAATCCCTGATTTAAGCAACAGCCAATTGATTCACATTTACTTCACTCATGATTTTTGCTATTATAAACAAAATCATTAACATCTTTGTAACATATGCCTTTTTGCACATATCTGATTCTTTTTTAATCTAAATTCCTAGAAGTGGAATTGCTAGATCAAAGGGTGCACGTTTGCAATGTGTTTGATACGCACTGCTCACTGCTCTCTGAAACGTGTTTATCAATTACTATTCCAACTGTAGAATAGGAATGCCTGTTTCCCCAAACCCAAACTCTGCTTTATAAGTTTACGTTATTTTGTATAAGTGGAATTTGGTATTATTTCATTTGTGTGTTACACATTTTTAATTTTTCCGAGACTTATCTGCTTATAATAATTACCCGTTTCTATAGTGAATTTTTCTTAATTGTTCTGAGTAAATTATTCAAATTTTAAGCATGTCTTAGTTCCACATAATTGTAATAATTTGCCAAACAACATGTTTACATTTCAATTGCATAATGTATATTTCATTTTCATATCTTTAGATAAGTATTTCCTATACTTTTTCTTGTCCATTATGAGATCTGATATTCATTTAAAGTTCCTTTTAAATTTTAATGATGTAATTGTTTTACAGTTAACTCTAAGTTATCTTAAATTTTCTCCACTTAAGCTTTACTTTTCTTATAAGTTTGTAATGGCACCTTTGTCATTTAGCAGGTTCTTATATATATAGCAAAGTCCCTTAGAAGGCTTTCTATCAACTCTATCACTGGTTCAATGTCTTGGTTGTTTTTGTGAGTCCTAGTCTGTTCTGTGACGGATGCTTAATCATTTCAATGTTTAGTAAGCTACATCTCCCTTTTTACTCCTTTTTTGGACATGTGTTTGGATGTTCTCTCAGATGAACTGTAGAATTGCTTTACTAAATTCAATAAATAAACAAACAAAATAACCCATCTTGGATTTTTACTGGAATTGCAAAAAAACTTATAAAATAATTGAGGAAAAACTCTATCTTTGCAGTGTATAGTCTTTATTCAAATTTCTACTTATTTCAGTGAAATTGTGCTCTTTCTTCTATATAGCTTTTACCTAGTTTCTTATTAAGTTTATTCCTAGATATTTTGTTTTTGTTGCAATTGTTAGTGGTATCTTTTTATTTTATTCAATTTTCAAACTGATAATAGCTATTATGTAAAAGGGCTATTTAAATGATTTTTGGTACTCAATTACCTATTTCAATTCTTTTATTTGATATAACACTAATTTTTTCCATAATTCTCTTGGATTTTTCTGGTCAGAAAATTACAACTATCTTTCTGGAAATAATGATAATTTGTTGTTGCATTCTTTTTAATTATAAATGTTTCACTTCTTATTATATGTAAGTAATGGTAAGCTTTAGTGGAATTAAAAATATCACGTTTACTTTTTCATAATTTTCTTAGAAATGTTTCTCATGTTTTACTGGTAAGTATAATCTCGGTCCTGGCTTTTACATTTTCTAATTCTATAAATAAAATTAATTCCTTATATACTCTGATTATTTTAATCCAGAATTAGAGTTTAGATTTAACGACTGCCATTTTAAAGTCTATTGAGATAAAAATGTTTGTATTCCTGTCATCTGGTTTTAGGATATATTACTTATTTTAATAGATTGACCTATATCGAACCATCGATAAATTGCTAGACTACATTCGACTATCAGAAATCAAATGCTGGAGTCATATTTATTCACCTAATTTTTCTAATGCTTTATTTCCTCACTGGTAAAGAGAAAGGGTAAATGGTTATTTCTATGATCCATTTCAGAATTTCATGATTTTCATAATAAAGCTTTGAGAAAAGCAGAGTTGGTTTTTTAATCTTTTATAAACAAATGAAAAAACGAAAGATTAAGACATGTTCACCAAATAATTTATGTAATGGCTAAGCTGATCATTATATTCTACTTTACAAAACTATCTTTAGATTTTTTTTCTAGATGTAGAACATTCATATATATTCAGTCTCGTAAATAAATATGTCAGATGTCCTAATTTTCTTTCAAGAACTCCTAACACTAACAAAGTATGTTTTTAAAATAAATGCCTGACCTAACTAAAATTTAAAATTTCCCCACAAAACTGGCACCCTCATGCACTAATGTTAGAGATTTATCTTTCTATAAGGTAATTTATTTTCAATTCTTATGAAAAGTCTTAAAAGTGTGCTTACCATTTGACCTAGCCATTCTACATCTAGGTATTTTTCCTTAGGACATAATTGAAAAAGTACACAAAGACATATTAACAGGGTGTTTGTTTCACAATTGAAATACTGAAAAAATAGAATCAACCTAAAATATCTAATAATAGGGGGCTGCAGAAGTAGCATTTATCTATATAGTGATACGCTATATAGAATGATAAATATTTAAGTAGACTTTAAAAAGTATGTATAATATGGTCCAACTTTGGTAAAATATGTAGATATATGAAGAGAGAGAGATCAGGAGTGTAAAAGGGAGAAAAAAAGAGTGATTTTGCTGGATATAGAAGATGGGGAATGAGGGAGCAAAAGAAGTAATTAAGTCTGTAAACACAAATACCAGAAAATTTATATCGTTAATCTCTGAGTGGTAAGTAACTTGTGAGGTTTTGAGGTGTGTATATGTGTACATAGATGTGTTCAGAAGTACAAGGATAGCTTATATAAGTATGCTGTAGGGCAACTGTTCTCAAAGTATGTGTGTGTGCATATGTGTGTGCGTATTTCTGTTAAATTTCATATCTCAACAATAGAATGACTGAGGTTTTTTGAAGATTATATATTGTTTCTTCTTTTTGGTTTCTTAACCAAGAAGTTTGTCCAGTAACATAGTAAACAGAATGTATCCATCAGAAAGAACTTATGAAAGTGTTCATAAAAATGTATATCTGCAATTGCTCAGTATCTCTTAACTAGAATAAATGTGAATGCAGATATTTCCGATCATTTTAGCAGATGTCAATTAACCATGTTTCCAAAGCTCTGTTTAGAATACTACATTAAATTACAGCAAAATAAACTCACATCAGGAAATAAAATATAAAATAATTTTAAATGATATATTTCTGTGCATATACATTGAAATCAATCCCATGTCTCATAGAGATACACTATTCTTCAGAAAGATGACTCTGAAGAACTCAAATTTCCTCAGTTTAAAATGTCTCCATACATGATTCCTTACCACTGTAGACTATTCTACTAAAATAGATTTTTCAAAAACAGGAAATGATAAATAGAAATGTTTCTACTTCACTTTCAGTTACATAGAGTAGTCCATTAACTAGAATATTTTATCGGCTAAGCATCCTGGTTAATCAAGACTTTTTCTACACATGAAAATAAAGATAATCTAAAGAAAATCTAAATAACCGGACCAATAAACATGGAAATCATGACTGACACTCACCGTATCGCATATGTAGAAGCTGTGATCATCAGGAATAGTACCAATACCATGCAGACGCCTGTCAGGCCAGGAACTATAAAAATGTACATAAGTACATTTTAACTTAAGTCATACTGAGAAAAAAAGTACAAAAAATTATTGCTTTAAAATCCAAAGTATTATGCTGCTTTGTGGGAAGCCCAGTTCAAATTACATATCTCGTATGTTTCCTCTCAAAAAATTCGTTTTAAATTAGCACAGTTTCAAGGTACTCAAGACAAAGGAGACTATTTTCTACTTTAATAGAAGAGTTTGTTTTTGTATTTTAAAATATTCTACTCAAAATGGTGAATATGTACATGCTTCTACATGGACATACTACACCAAATGTCTGTAATTAATCCATGGGATGGGGGTAACATTCAACACCCTTAATGCTTTGTTTCCTCCATCATGGTGTTAAACTCCCTTACTCTCTCCTCTCCCCTTTTCATAGAACTAGTAGCTGCTTCAGTTTCATTTTCAAACAATTTCTTTTGGGTTTCATTATCTAGAATAATTTTAAAGAAAAAATAAACAAAACCTAAAGCTTTCTAAAAACCACAGCTTCAAGTGTAGAATAAAAGATCATGGACTTCAAGAAAAAATAAATGATAGTGTTGATGTTTTAAAGAACACTTGCAGACATATTTCCCCTTAGTCTGGAAAACATGTTGAAATCAGTGCTTCAGATATGACATAACACTAATTTTTTTTTTAAAAAAAAAGAGAAAATGTGTAAACATATTAGCTTTCAAAATTAACACTGACATGATAGATTGCTACAAATCCAGTGTTAGCTCATATAGCATAACTAAACTGAATATCCGATACACAATATCAAAAAGAACTAAAATTGAAAGGCTCATTTCTTATTATCTTTTTACTACCAAATAAAACATCCTGTCTACAAGTTGCCTTTATTTATTCTTACAATCATATAAGCAACAGTAAGTCCTAAATGTCCTTGCTGAGAGATTACATCTTAAGTCTTCGCAGAAAAGCTAATAAAATAATTCTCTCTCCTAAAGTATAGACATCTCTCCATTTCTCTTCTTGCCAAGGAACTACCTATGAAACAGAAGGGCCATCATGGCCTCAAAGCCACTAGCAGAAGCAGGCAAGCTGAGTACAATATGAGAGCAAAATAGGTGTGCATCATTAGGATTCCAGACAGTTTAGAATCCCTGGAAAATAACATTAGAAATTTCAGTACAGTAGAAACAAGTTTCTACTTGTAAAGGGTCACATGAGAAATAAGGGAGTCAGCCTTGGATACTTAATACTTCAGTACTCTTTCCTCCTCACTTTTCCCAGTACGCAGATTTTGAAGCCTAACACTTGCCTTTCCCTGAGGTGCCTAATCCAAACCATCTCTTCTCTACATTTTTTCTCAGGGTACTCTCTTTCCCATCATCTTCCCCATTGCCCCAGGTGAGTACTTACTTCCTAGGGGTAATAGAAGAGCAAGATAATTACACTGTTTACATTAAAGAACTAATAGTACAGAGAAATACTATTTAAGAGGAACAGCATGCCTACGAAATGATCCAGCCTTTTCATTCCCACGGTATTTGCCTGAAAGAAACACAACCATACATCCACACAAAGATCTGTTCAAAAATGTTCATAGTCACTTTATTTGTAATAGTTAAAACCTGTAAACAACTCATCTCCAGCAACAAAATAAATGGATAAACAACTGTGGTATTATCTGTACCTGGAAAAAGTAATCAGTAGTAAAAAAAAAAGAAAAGAAAAGAAAAGAAACCATGAACTGTTGATGTATACACAACATAGATAACTCACAAAATTAGGCTGTGTGAAAAAAAACAGACTCCCTCAAAAAGCAAACAAACAAACCAGAGAGTATAAGCTCTATGATTCCTTTTATGTAACATTCTAGAAAATTCAAACCATTCTTTAGTTTTTTTTGTTTTGTTTCATTGTTTTGTTTTATTTTTTATGGTGAAGTGATAGAAAGCAGATCAGTTGCAAGGAGGGGTAGAGGGTAGGATGCATTATAAAGAGATATAAAAAACTTTTTAGAATGATAAATATATTTGTTATTTTAATTTTGGTTATGGTTTCATGTATATACTTATGTCAAAACCAATCAGATAGCATAATTTACAAATGTATTATTTGTATTCTTCAGTTATAACTCAATAAATTTGAAGAAGAAAAAAAAGAGGAGATTTCTCTTTCTGGCTTCAAGTAAGTTTTAAAAAATCCTTATTTGACCAAATGAATAAATAAATAATAGAATCCCAGATGGGATATTCTATTTTGTGATTGAAGGCCTTCCCAATAATTTTGTTGGTGCTTCATTAACCTCTATGTCTACATACAAGGTTTCTCATGTGGTTCTAAATATGCCAAGATTAGTTGTAGAATGTTTGCAAATCACTTCATCAGAAGGACACCTGAAAAAACTGAGTGTGTTTAGAATAGAGACATAATTTCCAAGGTGTATTATTTGAGCATTAATTCCTTGAGGTATTAATTTCTGTTATTCAAAGATGCTGTAACCATTCCTTGAGGAGTCACAAGGCACATTAGTGTATTAAAGTCTCTGAGCAGTACTAAAGTAAAAAAAAAAAAAAAAAGTTTAAATTTGGACAAATATTTCCTCAAACATTTAACTAGAGAACTTCTTTTAGAGCAGAACATGGAAAACATATTAGAAAGATTTAGAGCTAGTAAAATAGTTGACTGCAGTCATCTGAAGATGAAGTAGATGCCCCAGACAACCTGACCAATGGCATGTTTATTCTGGCATTACAAAATGGTTACTGTTCTCAAGGCCAAACCCCAATCTCACTGAACTTCATCTGTAAACTAAGTAAAATCAATTCAATGCTTTTTAATGTTCTTTCAGATTTATGAAGTTATCTTTTTTATGTAAAGAATTCATTTTTTCTTTTCTACTAGAAGTGTAAAAAGACCAGAGTTTATAATTTACAGCATAATACACTTCAGCTCAATGAAGCAGAAAAACTTATTTGTAATTAACAATGAAAAAAATTACAATTACATTCATTAATTAGTAGCCTTTAAAATGAATGATTTCATTATACTGCCATTTCTAGAGGAAACAGAGATCATTTTCATCCTTACCCAGATGTGGTCAGAAACACACCATCTTGTATTCATTATCCTTTTTTTCCCCCAGCATAACTGGAAACATAATTGTATTTGTTTATAAGGGTTTTTCTAATTGAAATAGATATTGTGCATTTTATTCTCATCATACACAGTACTACCAAATTTGGAGATACGTATTAAGCATTTTTAAATGAATGTTTCACTAATCCAATCTTTTAAACTTGTTTTATTTTCTAAATTCTTAATTGGAATGTTTTTAACATTTCTTATTTAGTAAGTCTAACAATCATATTTTATGTCACTTATAGTGCCACAAGTTTTATTTTTATAGGACAATCTTAATTTCTCAGTCCTAGGTTACATTGAAAAAAATTTTAAAGACAGAGAGAAGACTATGTAACATTAAGCAAACTAAAATCCAAGAAGCATGTCAACTAATAAAAAATTGTTATCAGTAGAACAGCTAAAAACATGCATGCATTTCTTCATCTGGAACTTAATTTTTCCAAGGAGCTATGGATGGCAACATTCAAAGACAGCTACAAAATAGTTTTAGTCAGAGATGAATTAATAATACAAAGCTAGATTGTCTATTTGTAGAAAACAGCGTCACTCATTCCCATTACCATCCTTAGATTCTGCCTTGTTCTCCCACCTGCTACTATTCAGTGGGGTCAATCAGATGCCTTAGGAGCTCTAGACTCATGCTCAGGAGGACCCACATTCCAGACTGGCCAGCACAGAATTGCTTTCATGAAATGATGTAGACTAGACCATCAAAATGATGCTGACACACTGATTTGGGGTGATGCAAATTATTTGTATTGACAGAAACTCTACAAAAAAATATTTGCCTGTTGTCTGTATGCCTTAAGGGCTGCCCTGCCCCACCCTGGAGAAGCTCACCTACAAGTAGAAAAGACAGTATATCTAAGGAAATACACATTTTACAACATAGTAATTTTACTATTTATCTTTAGGAACCCAGACCAAGAAGAGGTCAGCTCTGGCTAGTGGAATTAGGGAGGAATTTGTGCATAATGCGGCACATCAGCTGAGACTTACAGAATGAACAGGAGATGACCAGGTGAAAAAAAAAGACAGTAAGCTACGAGAGTGGGCAAAATATAGCTGGTGTTGAGAAGTTATGCTTAAGAGTATTATGAGATGCTCAGTAAGGGCAAAATGGAAGCTCCCAAGATACATAGGAAGGTTAATAAAATATATTGGCAGATCGCCCCTCCAGAGAATCCCTAGAATGGAGCCAGGAAATTTGTTTTCAAGTATAGTCTCTACTTAGTTCAACTCCACTCATGAGAACATCTGGGAAAGAACAAATAGTGATGGGGTTTCATGCTTAGGTGGAGAGATCATCTGTTTCTATAGAAGTATTAATTACACTTAAGTTCCTTAATTTAATATTTTTGTCATATAAGAAATTTTTTTGTATCTTTGTAAACTAAACTTTTTAAAACACTTCTAATGTTCCAAGGTTTTGACTATATTTTGTGCTGTATGAAACAATATTAAAACAAAGTTCTTAATTATTTCTCTTAAATTAATTCATATAAACCAAAAAATACATTGATTCATACTAAAAGTTTTGTTTTTCTGCTTTTTTCCCCTTCCATTTCTCATCCAATTATTAAGACTTAAATATAACTATGTTTTCAATGATCAAAGCTGTAAACGAAGCTAAAGAATGTTCCTAAAATCTGTGAAATACTTCACAAGTGGCAAATATCATAAGGCAGAAACAAAATATATTTTATAAATCTAAACATAGCTGCGACATGGATGAGGAAAACACCTGGACATTGTTATTTTTCATCATAAAATTGATTGAAAAGAAAAACAGTGCATCTGACAGGCCCATGCCTCAGTTCCATATGCAATTCTGATCTTTGATGGGATGTTATACACAAGCCTTTACAATATACTATCTCAACTACCCAATCATCCTTATCCCTGATACATGTGCTAAAATCCCCAAAATAGTTTTCTCCTTTCATCAGTATAAATGTCAGATTGAAAAAGAGAAAAATTTTAGTAAGAATTATACTAACATCATGGCAAAGTTTTGGGATATTCAAATGTGCTTTAACAAATTAATAGTCTAGACTGAGATTTCATGGACAAGATGCTTGAGAAGGAAAAGTAAATTACAAATAAAAAAGGAGACACATTTCAAGAAAAATAATTGATTTTATTGACTATTTCTCCTCTTTTTTATAGGTTTTAAGATCACAAAATATCCTACTAAATATCTGAATTATAAGAAATACATTGATACTCAGAGTGCTTGGTGTTTCTTTCCAACACCCTGCAGGTAGGAACCCATCCCACATGTATTATCTCTAGCAGTACTTGCCACAGCAGTATGTATAAAGCAGGTCCTCAATAAACATATAACATTATTTTCATTGGGAGAACATATGAAAGACAAATGTATTTTCTTACTTTTACTCTTCAATTGAACCCCAACTGTTTTCCTCGTCCCTCTGTTTTCATTGCAACTTTAAACTCAAACGCCTAATATTTATTCTGATATGCAAATTTTTCCTGTTATATAGTAACAGACAACTAGTTGCTATGCAATTTGATGATGCCTATTTTCAAAGATTTTCCTGAATCTTATGAAAGAGCAATGAATAACAACTTACCAGTCGTGAAGAGAAGTTTTCTAGGATCCTAAAAAAAAAAAAATGGGAAAAAAATTGACTGAAAAGTAAAACATTGATAATATAAAATTGTACAAAGAATCTGCTGGGTATAAATCCATGTATTGGGCATTTAAAATACTATTTTCCCAATGGAAATAAGACTCAATCAGGTTTCATAATGTTTTCATGATGCTAAAGGAGATTAGAACAAGTACAAAACCCAATTCAGAGACGTCCATCCATCTAAGAAAGGAAGAGCACTGGTTGAGCAGTCAGGGGGCATAGGCTTTCATCTTAATGGCTAATTACAAGCTAGTAGCAGTGGCCTGAAGCCCACCCTTTGACCACATTGAAACAATATTTTTGGCTATAATGTGGAAGCATTAATACATCTCTGTCTACCACAATTGCCAAACTGCACCTACCATGTGTTAAGATGATAGGAGTCAAAAGTAATAAAATTCATAGGAGAGGTTGTATACTGTAAACTCAGTGCAAAGAATACTGAGATCTTACAATGTGTCAAGCATTGTAAAAAGTAGTGATAACAAATAATGAGGAGATGTTCCTATTACTCAGAAATATAAAACATTATTAGTACAAAATTTTCTTTAAACTACATCTCTCATGGTATAATGGATCTAAGTCACCTCCTTTTATGTCTTCTGAAAAACTTAGATTAATCCCTGGTAAATTTGTGGATTTATTTTTCATTCTAATGGTTCTTGATGTTGCACAGCCTTTATATTTCTTTCCATATGCCTACATTGAATCTGTGATCAGTCCAGACTATATACAAAGTAGGAAGCCATTTATATGATACAGTTTCAGGGGCCTTGAATAAGGACCACTTGCCCAGGAATAGCACTTCATCTGGCATACGTCAAATGACTTCTATATCTGGTATCAGAAACATGGAGAAAGGGTAATCTAGAGTAACAATATATAAACAACTAAAAACACAAGAAAAGCTGAACAAAGTGGTAGTACCAGAAATATGAATAAAGCTATGGAAACTCAGAAAATCGAACCATTAATATTCCCAAGGAATAAAGATGGAATGTGAGAGTGAGAGACAGTTTCACGGATGACAAGATGAGGCAGATTCAACTAGGCCATCAGGAATGTGCCACCATCACAACAAGCTGGACAATGTGTCACTGGAGATCTGAAGGAGACAGAGTGAAAGCACAGTGCAAGGACAATAAGGTGTGTCGCACAAACCATGTTTTTCAAAGGCAGGTCACAGAAGAATATATGTATTTATAGATACAATGTGTGTGTGTTTCATCTTTAATTATCACATTACTAATACCTACGATGTGCTCAAAAATATTTATTGAAATAGAGAGGGAGAAAAAAAGGAAGAAAGGAAGGAGGAAGTAAAGAAAGGGAAAATATAAACTAAAATAATGAGTTACCTTTTTCATCCATCGGATTGGCAAAAATTTTTTAAAAACAGTGAGATTGAGAAATAAGTATTCTGATAAACTTGGTAGAAGTAGGTCAACTGGTGAAGACTTTTTGAAAGGCAATTTGACAATATCCATCAAAACTAAAAATGAGCATACCTTTGAAACCAAAATTCTACTTCCACAAATTTGCCTAGCAGTGGTGTACAAAAAAATTAATTTAATGTTGTGCGGGTTACAACAGAAACTAAAAGTCAACCTAAACATCTGTGAATAAGGAAAAGACTAAAAGCAAATTATAGCATATTAACATGAAGAGAATAAGACAGATCTATTCTGATACAGCAAGCCACAATACATATATTTAGGAAAAAAAGTAAATTGCTAAGGAATATGTATCATAAAATACCACTCGAAGTATCTTAAGAGAAAACATAAAATTATTAACCGTGGCTATTTTGGGGGTAGAAGCTTTCACTTTTCATGTACTTGGGTGTCTTAAAATATTTTATACTAAGCATATATCCCACTTTAAATGAAATAAATTTAATAACTAAAAACCCTAAAAAGACTAAAAATATTAAGTCTTAAGAAATATTACATTAAATGATATAATCGTTATAGTTATTTAAGACATATGAGTTATAAAACAAAAGAGAGAAGCAAAGAAAGAAAAGATTAAAAAGGAAATTGCATGGTAGGAGTAGAAAACAAGCAACCCACGTGATATGGGCAGAGGAGGATAGATGAATGGGTAGCAGTAGTGGGAAACAGAAGAAATGTGGCTCCAGTCTGAAATCATTACGTGAGAAGAGCTTCGTTGGAGTGCTGAAGAGCTGGACACTTCAGTGGTCCTTAATGCCGAGTGCACACTACAATCACCTGGTGAGCTTCTTAAAAATAACAATGTCTGGCCCCAACTCAGATTGATCAAGTCATATTAGTGTTCTTTAAAATACTAATATAATCAAAGGATTTATCAAAGATTGCTTGCAGTTTGGGCTTTGTGATTTGTTTCTGTGTTTGCTGTCACATTTTTATTTTGTTTCGGGAGTGGGGTCAAACACATGATCACGGCAATATTAATCTAGATAGGTCTGGTAAAAAAGAAGTGGGAGAAGATGAGGAATGATCTTATTAAGTCACTACCGGATTTAGCAGTATAATAGGTCAAGGTTCTGATCAAATAGGGCATTGAGCAGTTGTGTTTTAATGCAGTCTTAGCATGAAGCAAGGGCACCCTGAGGCCAGGATGAAAGTACTGAGTGACAGAGACCTAAGCATGGTTGAGCACATGCTGTTCACCAGGCTTTGGCCTGACACCTTGCACATATAATTTTATTTCATGGGCAACTTCATATGGAAAAAAGCACCCCTAAGTCAGATAGTGCCTGCTACAGAATTTAGCCCAAGGTCACCTATTTGGAGGATTAAAAAAAAAAAACAAATAGAACGAATGAACCATTAAAACTCAATAATATTTTTTAAATCAAATAAACTGATTATCCAGGATCAGTAAATCATCAGCCTGCTTTTCTGCCCTGTTTCCCCCAAGCGCAGTATCTGAGTTATTAAAAAATTTTTACCATGAAATGGCACTGTTGACAGTCTCCACTGCATGACAGGAGTTAGATAAAAGCTGTTGGGAAGCAGAAGGCAAGCCTGAGTGGCAACCATCTGAACACTGCAGAATATGAAAAATAGATACTCCAAACTCCCATTTTCAGCAGGAGAGACTGTGAAATAGTAATTACCTATATTTCCTATTGAAAAGGAATAAAACTCAACTTGACAACTGCATTTTAAAAGCACTCAAAAGGAGCAGCAAGGTACAAATTTTCTGTGAAAATCACAGACCCTCATTAGTCATCTCGCGACAAGTGAAAGGAAAGCGAGGAGAAAGAGACCACCCACCTCATTTCGGTATCTTGCTGCATTCAGTTCAATGAAATCCTCACTGTAGTTCACCGAGAAGTTGAGGGCATTCACTAGATGGGCAGCCACATGCACACCTGCAGAACCACAGCAGGTGCAAGTCAGCAGGGTATTCAAAGATGCTCTATAAAGAGGAGTCAGTTCCTCTCCTTAAATAAATACAGGAACCAACTTTTGACAGCTATATGAGCAATAAGATACTAAATTTAAAAAGAAAGTTTTAAAGACACAAAAATTTTGATTATAGACAGTTTTAGTACACACAATTATGTAAAGAAACCAAATTTTCAAAGGCAAGAATAAAATAATCCTAGAAAGTCAGAGTTAGAAAAAGTTACACGTGTGTGTGCACACACATTCACATGCAAGTATGTAATTATATTGGCATGTGTGTACATATTTATTTATTTAAACAGCTCCTGGATATTTTGGATGTTCCATACCTTTCACCTCTCCCATAACTCCAAATCTTGTATGTCCTATATATCTCACTGCCACTCAACCTTGGCCCGCTGAAAGGCTTTGAAGTAGTTGAAACTTTTTAGTTCATGAATTCAAACCATAGTGTCCTAAACCCAATAGTAGAAGTGTTAGTAACCACTTCAGGGGACAAAAACTCAAGAAAATAATCATCATCATTTAATAATCCATCTACAATGGCACAATAAACAGAGTGCTCAACTGACTCGAAACTCAGACAAAAGATAAAAGTGTTAGGAAATTACTAAAGAATTGAAGACAAAATAGTTTTGGCATGGCCAGAGTAAAAGAAAATTATCTTAAGTGAAATTAGTCAGACAGAGAAAGACAAATACCATATGATTTAACTTACATGTGGAATCTAAAGAACAAAATAAATAAAATTTTCTTGAGGAGATTAGATAAGGAAGGAACAAATGATCTTGCACATTGGACTATTACGCCCTCCCCCCTTCTCAACTTTTTCTTGTAGGTGAAATAAGGTTTGAAGTAACAGCAAATGATAATGTATAAGAGAAAAACAGAAAATTAGTTAGAAAATCTGGTATCTTGGCCATTGTATTGCTTGCCTACCAACACCTCAGTTTATTTCCCTATAAAATGATGACAGAAATAAGACTTAATAAGCTAAGTGACCCCAAATTGCCTTCTAAATATTTACAATTTACACCAACATATGGGGTGTACTGATTCAAAAGAAGATATGGCCTGGAAACTAGGAAACTCTACAATCCCCTCCAACCTAGCATAGGAGATATAGATGGGCTGAGAGATCTGAACTACTCACAAAGACAAATGAAAATGAGAGAGAAGGACTAGAACACTAACCTAAAAGTTATTTAAAGAATTTGTAAACTCTGCCAGTAATCAAATGAAGAGGAAGGAAAGTGTCTCATGAGAAGTAAACAGGAAGCTGGAAATGGGTTAACTAACAAGAAAGGACAGGGTTCCAAAGAAATAAAACAAAGGGTGTCTAGGTGAGACTCAACTATGGCGTGGATATAAAACATTATATAAATAAAACTGTCTATGTCCTATAGCTTCATCACTTAATGAAATCTATAGTTTGAAAAAAAATACCCCTTTTTAAATCAGTAGTTTATATGTTAACTGTATGTCTTACGGCTCAAAAATGCAAAAATATCCTTAGAGGAATTGCCACCCTTTCTGAATTCTCCAGAAAAAAAAAAAAGTCCTAGATAAAAGCTGTATGAAATGCTTCTTTAAGGGATGCATTCACCTTCTTTGAAAGGCTCTTTAGGGTGAAAAGAATTCAAGGCTTCTTATGTTAGGCAGCAAGAAGAAAGCTATGCCAGGCGCTTTACAAGGATATCCTCATATAATTCTCACAAAACAATAATGAAGTAGGTAGAATCATCCCTATTTTACAGATAAGATAACTAAGGATATAAAGGTAACTTAGCTGATATCAGAGCACTAATAAGTGTCAGAATGCAGACCCTCTGGAACACATGCTCATTCGTGGCAATACTCTACATTATCTCACTCTCTTGGTTGTTCTCCAACTGAACCAGAATATTTGGACACAAGCACAGCTTAGAACAAATCAAGTTATGAATGTGCCAATGTTCTGTAATTCTCCTTCATTTCTGACCTCTCACCCTCCCTAATGCTAATCCATCCCTAACCCTTATCACAACCTTGGTACTCATCTCATCCTGGACTCTTACTGCATCCCTAGCCTTGAGCTGTACTGGAGCTCTAATCCCATCCCTCAACCTCTCCCCTTGTCTCTCACCTCCATAAATGGAAATTACCAATGGGAAGATGTTTAGGGATAAAACAGTGAAGATGCCTGTTTCAACGATACTTGGCAATCTTTAAAAAGCTAAAAGTCTAATAATTTCTTGGTATAGATGTATCGAAAACACTTGATACAAAATAGCTATATATAAATATCCAGTCCAAGTATCACTAGTATCAAAACAGCTATGTCCTGTCAAATAATGACCAGACGAAAATGTCAGGTGCTATGTCACTGAGAAAATTAACCCCTTAGATTGTAATATTATGCAATTACTATAAACTTATAACTAATTCTATCCTCAGAACTTCATATGCATGTTCTCATTTTAGACTTAAAACTATGAGATAGGTGCTACTGTTCATTCATTTTATCGTTAAAAAAACAACAAACTAAAGATCAGAAAGGTATGTCATACAGTAAGGCAGAAGGGCAGCTGGGGATAGATCCTATACAACCCATCTCCAGATTCTATGTACTTAATCAATATGTTTATTACTTTCTGGTTCAGAAATTTGAAAAATATCATAAAAATGCTCATGATAAAAATTTATTTTAAAATGACTCTTAAAAACCAAGAATTTCACTTCATATTTTAACTTGAAATTAAGCAAGATAAATTTTCACAAATTTTTGACATTTGCTCTTCTATCCAACTATTAATATCAAAGAAACATTTATTAAATATAATTTTGGGTGGAATTATAGTCTATGAATATATATTTTGCATTCTAATTTTGATGCATTTAAATTCCTATCATATCATTACTTTTAAAGCTTAAAAACTTTAAATCTGCTTCTTCCAATCTTTCTGAATGAAATTAATTACTTTTAGGAAACAATCACTGTCACTTTGCACATTATTATGTAAAAATATATATATACATAATGCATAAGACACACCCATTTTCTGTAGCTCTACAAGCAGCTCTCTTTAAACACAAGGGAGAGAAAATTAAGCTAATATAATAAGAAAATCACAAGTCAGTGACAGTAAATAATTTACAGGACAATAAAATTACCATTCATAAAAGTGTGTTATCATAACACAACATTTAACACCTTTTGGTTTTCTCACCTGAGAAAATACAGATAGTGACACCACAGGTTATGTGGAATGTTCTGCTTTTATCCAACAATCTTCTGGTTCTCCTGCTTGGAACCTAAATAAAAATTATTTAATATGGTAAAGATGATGCAGCAAATGAAATATATGTACAAAGTTTTTCACTATAGGATTGTTTATAATATCAAAGTTTTAGAAATATGGCAGAGGCCTATCAATTAAAAATTGGTGAGATGAATTATGTCTAGTCAATGGAACATTCAAACCACTACAGAGAATTGAGAAGACTTATTATTGATATGGAAAGATGTGCGAGATATATTGTTAGGTAAAAAAAGTTATAAAACATAAACTACACTATGATTCTATACTGTTTAAAATTAATGGAATTACATGTTAACATATCTGCAGGCATTTACCCCAAAGTGTAATCAGCAGCTGCTCTGGTAGAGCAGTATTAGGGGAAACTTTTGCTGATTAGTTTGCAAATTTCTGGAATGTCTGAATTTTACTACAGATATGATTTCTTTTTATAGTCAAAAACATAAGATTTTTTTTTAATGAAGCAATTTTATTTATAGTTTTAAATGGCTGCTTAATCTTATAGAAAAATAAAATGTCAAGCATCTTTGAATACCTAGGTTTCACACTGAGGGACAATTCTTAAAGACTTATTAAATACTGAGAGACTTAGGTGGGTACTTTTCATTTCCTGCCTTTTCTTTCTTCATGCCAAGCCAATGGCCAGCCACAGGGGACAAAACCTAGCATTTTACAATGGTAGGCAACCAAGAGAAAGAGTTATTTCCACAAATTACTGCATTAAAGTAGTTTCCAAATACAATTATGTAAAAAGATTGAGAAGTTTTGCCATAGTAAATCCACTCATATGAACTTCACAGAACATCATTTTAAAATATCAACATCTATCCAGCACTGCCTTACTATCTTAGTGACAGAGAGACAGAGACAGAGACAGAGAGAATTAAAGATAAAAGAATTTCAGTTGAGTTTTAACTTTCAAAGTACTTTTCTGTTGTCTTCTATCCTTCATTTTACAACACTAAATATCACACATGACATCACTATTTAATTAAGACATCCCTTCCAAGCCTATTACACAGCTCAAAATAGTGTTTTAAAAAGAGATGAATTGCCATAAACACCAGTAGTCGTTCTTTGTGTTGCTCAAAGGCCACAGGGCTTGAGTTTGCTTACCTGAATTTAACTAAATGAAACACAGGACCTCAATGAGGCATGATAGAGTGGAAAGAACTCAGAACTGGGACTGGTCTTAGCTCTGCCATTCACTAGTCTCATAATCTTCGTCAAGTTACTTAAACTCTCCACGCTTCCAATTCTTCATCTGCAATACCTGACTGCAGAATCATCATGAGGATTCACAATTATATATGTGAAGTGCTTAGCGGAGTGCTTGATATTGCTATTAATAACTTTTTCCTATTATCTTCTGCTCTTATCTAATGTTGTTATCTAAAATAGCTCACTCATCATTTTGACAGGTGACATAGTCTTTATTGTCATCTTTGAAAGAATCGCTCTAGCAGAAAGTCAGACCATGAAAACTAAGTAGGACTAGCATGCCACTGTAACACTTGATTCTTATGCTGCAACCTGTGACTAGGATTTTTTTTCTTACCTTCTGGGATCCTCGAAGGTAAGCCAGGAGTGTCCGGCACATGGGTAAAAGGATAAGGCTGCAGTTGAGGTTAAGAACAGAAGCAGAGGCTCTGCTTAGACACAATCCTAGCTGAACGAATAAAACAAGGGTCAAAACACAGTCAAGGACAAAAGTAAACTACAAACATGCTGCAGACCTCTCCCTGCTCCTTCTTTAAAAATCATAGCAAATGCCAACTTCTTCAATAGTCTTGAATTATCCTCCACTTTCCTCACCAAAAACCTTTAAGAGAAACTGGTCTCTTTCTGTTCTGCCCTGCCATAAAACGTAGTCACCTCTCCTTTCTACTAGTGTTATAGTGTTATAACCTGAGTACAATTCTTCTAGCACAAGATCAATTTCTTGTCCCACCCCCACCATGCTGTTCTGGGTATCAAGAGCCTGAGAAACCCTAGCTCGGTTCACACTGCACTTCCACACTGGTGTAGTATTGAATCCTTTGTTCACAGATAAGGAACCAAGAATTTTAAACAAAATTCATTTGTGTTCTCTCCCTTTATTTAGAAATTTTTTTTTAACTACAGTTGACATTCTCTCTCTAGAACCCTCTGAGCCTCTGCGCGCCTCCTTCCACACACTACCATCTGCCTTTAAGCTCTTCAGACCTTACTAACTCTACCCATCTTTCAGGTTTCATCTTAACCACAACTCCTCTAGCATGAGTCCCTGACCGCAAACTAGAAGAGATCCCACATCAGCGGTGCCTTGTTCAAAACTAATCATAACCACATTTTACAACGTATTTTTCAAAGCATCAGTCCCCTTTGGTAATTATGCAATAATTGGCAACTAATTTTGATCAAACTCCTGCTAGATTGTCATCTGCTATCATCTGGTACTATCCACATTCTTTACATGAATAGTTTAACACACAAAAAAAAAACAAGAGGTGGGGTCATGCCTGTACACTTGTCCTGAAATGAACATAAAACTACTATTTTAAGGATATTAGCTAAGAAATGTGTGTAAGTCAGATGCTTTGCTTATCTTGAAATGTTTCATGCCCCTGATATTTCCAACTCAATTCTTGGCAAAATAGCAACTGTTACACAGTGTTTACTGTCAGATTATAAAATATTGTTCCTGAAGGGGAGACAAGGTAATAAGTAGTATGAAAAAAGCAATAATTTTCATTGACTTATATAAAAAGTAGTTAATATTTCCAGTCAGGTCATTTCTACACCATGAGTTAGAGCACTTTAGGGAGACAGTTCATTGACTATACCAGTAACCAGACAAATAGAAATAATCCTCTCTGGGCTATCTTTAAAAAAATGTTAAATGTAATTTTATCACCTAAATCAGAAAAATTTTTACTATTTGAAAATGGTAGGTTTTTGTTGTTAAGTCTTCCAGGAAAAATAGAATAATTGTTATCTCTTTTGATCTTGCATTCTGCATTCAGTAAGAAAATTTGAACTCAAACGATTTCAGATGATACTTTTATCTGCAATTTTAATGTACCAGGACAATAATTCATTTAAAATATATTAGCTTAAATCTATCATATTAAATTTAAGACTTAAAAAATACAAATGATATCCAAATTTCCTATGTGGTTCAATACTTTACAGAAAATTCTTATACTTTATTTTCTAACCTTTTTTGTGTGCTTGCATGTCTGGACTGTTTTAGTGTGGTATTTACATTAAATCACACAGTAATTTAATACAAAGTGGCTTTAAGTGTCCCCTTGGGATAAATGAAGTTTATTTTGGCATTCCACATCTTTCTTATGATGCTGCAAAATCTAGCTGAAAATTTTACCAAGGACTCATTTCCTCATATACGTTTGTTGCTGAATATACTTAATTCTTTAAACTAAACTAAGATGAAAACTTTTTATTAGGTTATCAAGCATACAAATTCCCTCATTCAGAAACAGTGGATAGAGTGAGGAAAATGGAGATGGATTCTAGTCAAGTGGCACAACCTTACTACATGAGTAATATTCCACAGACAAAAGCATTTGTTTCATTTAGTCATTATTCATTCACACCTTTGTAATAATCAGCTGGCTCAAATGTTCACCAAAAGGAAATGAATGCCCTAAGTTATGTTCCTGGACAGTGGTGACTATGTGAATAACTTGTTTTACCATTCCCAGGGAGCTTAACCTGCTAGTCCAGTTTTCAAATTTCATTTAGGTTCATTGTCACTAGATGGCAGTGTTACTTTCACATTTCAAATCCTACTTGTCAAAGTTTAGAAAACATAAACTGAGGGTTCCATATGTAATTTTTAAAACTATATATTTTAGATAGAAAGGTATAAATAAAACATAGCTTAGTCCTTATGATAGATGAAATATTTGCGTCCCCCCTCAAAATCCATATGTTGAAACCTAATATGATGGTATTCGGAAGAGCCTTCGGGAGATAATTAGGTTTAAGTAAGATCTTGAGGGTAGAGCCATGATATAAGTAACACACTTATAAGAAGAGGAAGAAACCAGAGCTCCCTCTCTTCTCCATGTAAGGATACAGCAACTCAGTGGCCAGCTGCAAACCAGGAAAAGGGCCCTCACCAGACACCAAAACTGCTGGCATTGATCTCGGACTTGCCAGCCTCCAGAACCGTGAAAAATAAATGTTTGTCTATGACATTATTGTTATAGCAGCAGAACTAAGACAGGACTATAGAAAATTATAAGAAAATATGCTATTTGAAGCACCTTATAAAATATAGCATCTAGGCATATAAAGTGGATGGTTATTTTCCTAAAATCTCAATCCACGGTTTCTTATCTTAAATCTGCCATTTATTAACTATTAATCTTGAGTGAGTTAACTGTCTTTATCTGTAAAGTTGAGAGAAATAAAATGTCATTATTGTAAAATATATAATATGATATGACATAGTAAGTGTAATATAATAATATTATGTAATATTTCTAGCTCTTAGAACTTTGTGAAAAAAGTCTAAAAAAATCAAGCACTATATAAAATTAACTTATTGCCTTAGGGTTACTGTACCCCTTCCTTTCTCTAAATGGTCTCTTCTAAGTGTTCCACTTACATTTATTTATTCAATACACATTTATTGTGATATGTACATATTACAAGGCATCAGGAGTTCAAGAGTGAACTAAAAACAGAAAATGTCTTTTGCCTTAGGATGCTTATATTTTAGTAGGGGTAAGAGATATTAAATCAAATATTTATGTAATCAAATATAAAAGTGACCATTGCTTTAAATAAGAATACAGAGTATGAGCATGTGTAACAAGACATGAGATCTAAATAAGGTCAGGAAGTCTTCCTTGATTAAGTGAAAAGTGAACTGAGATCTGGAGGGTGAAAGTAGAAATCATCTAGGAATGAGAAGGCCATTCATATAGAAAAAACCAGCATGAGAAATGGTATGTAGCAAATGGGAGCATGGTGTACGTATGAGAAATTAATAGTAGATAAATGTGGTTGGCTTTGAAATGGAGGGTGAAACCACATAAAATTGAAGAAGCAGGTAATAAGGGTAGACCTTGCTGGATTTCATAGGTCATGTTAAAAATATATACCTTAATCCTAAAATCAATGCAGAGTGATTGAGTTTCTAAGCAGGAAGGTGGTATGAAGAGATTAGTATTTGGTAATTACTACTCTGAATAAAGTGTAGAGAACAAGTTGGAAGGAAGCAACTTTGGCAATTATATTACTTCCTCACAAAAGTAATCATCACAAAAGTGAAATTTTGTTTGAGACGAAAACTATATTTTATGGTAATCTGAGTCTTACATAAAAAGGGATTCAGTGTGACTAAATATTTTACTTATCAGTAAATTTATTTTGCTAAATAATTCACAGAAATAATTCTTCTAAAATTAGAGAACTAAAACAGCCTAACCCATATCCCACCATCCACCCAGCTGTCATACCCCTTTCTACGACAGCCCCAATGAAAGGCTGAATTTTCTCAGAGGCAGCAGCAGCCTGCTCTACAGTCAAAAGCTTCTATTTTGTTTTCTTACACATAGATAAAATCTGTGTCTCTATAACTTCCACCCACTAGGCTACTCTAGATGTTCCTAAGACAGACATTCAAACACTAAATATAAAAGTGGGATGATTTGTTAGCCCAATCTTGTTTTCTTCATGCTAAACACAATTAGTTGCCTATAGAATCCTTGATATGATTTTAGGCCCCCTTATCATCTCGGCAACTTTCCCAATTCAACAGAATTCACTACATGCCTGTCACAGACTAAGCATACAGAGCAGGAATGAATATCATCATTTTCTTCACTAAGGACAAGATCTGCTAATTCTAAGTCTATGTTACATTGTGGGGCAACTACGTCACATAATGGCTCATCCTGAGTTTATAAAATATAGAATATCTCAAATGAATTGCTATTAAGCAATGCCCCCCTCTATCCTATAGTCGAAAAAATAAATGGAGGTATGAGAAGGCACATAAATCCAAAAATTTATTAGCTTTAGTACATTACATTATATTGGTTGTGAATCCTATATTCTGACATTTTTCCTTCTTAATTTGCCTTAGCTGAAAATTTTATATTCATGTTTTCTACATCTTCATCAAAATTCTTGACAAAGCTATTAAAATGTAACAAAATGCTGTTGAAATAGTTTACTCTAGAGAGGACTTGCATGCTACCTTTTCTGGTAAATTAACTTTCAAATAAACATTTTTCTTTCAACTGGGAATTTTCTTAACAATTTGGAGAAATATAATATGACATTCTCCATATAAATATCTATATAAAACTATTGCTCAAAGGGATTTGAAAAGGCCAGAGAAGTATTAATAGTAAGCTTTAATAATTGGTCATTTTTCTAGTTACCTTTTAGTGAATCAATAATTAGTCACTTCCAGGAAAAAATAAAAATAAAAATTATCATAGAGGCTTACAAAAGATGCTTTTTAAATTCTAATTTGGTATTTTGTGTTTGTCTAAAATTATGTAAATTCATACTCATTAAGGTCAATTTTTTAGACTTTTTTCCCCCAAAGAAATGTTTTTAATGAAACCAAATGATGCCTACATAACACCTAATTCTTACATATTTTATAATCACAGAACTGTATCTCTTTCATGAGGCTTTATAAGTCATCAGTTCAACGTTCTTTTTGCCTCCACTTACACCAATAATTTGTAAAGAAGCAAGGACTAGAACCCAGGCCTCCCTGCATGCTCTCTGTCATTTCCTTAACAACACTTCACTCCCCAGAACAGAGATGTAAATTCAGATACCTTGTCTAGTGCTCATTCCAAACCATAATACTTTTTTTACTTTTAATTGCTTATACTTTTATTCAACCTGTAGGTTTTCCTGTCATCCCGTGTAAACCTTTACACACGATTTCCCTAATCTGACTGCCTTGAAATCACTTAATGAACTACTTAAAAATATATCTCTGCTATACTTCCTGAAATTCTGATTCCTGAGATCTGGAACAAGGCCCTCAAAAGGTAAAACCAGGCTTGGCAATTACTGTTTGTAGAAAACACTTTGAATCAACTAAACCTGAGTTGGAAGCACCTTTACTAGCTGTGTGGCCTTAGGTAATTTTCTTACCCTCTCTGTCATTTTTCTCATCTATAAAATACAAATAAATAAATAAACATGATAATATATCTACCCCAAAGGGTTATTTTACTAAATGAGCACATATAGTACTTAGCGCAGCCCTGGTATACAGTAAGAAACAACAGAGGCTATTATCATCATCCTGGCCCCTGGCCATCCACAAACCAGGCCTCATCTCAGAATTTAAATGCTCTTATGGCATGACTTCCTGCAAATCACTTTTACAAGGACCATTCTCATCCTCAGCTCTATAGGGTGATGTTATAGTTGTAGCGATGG
>NW_011888865.1:4335055-4339005 GCF_000151845.1 Pteropus vampyrus
GTATATATTAAAATTTAGAATATAATGAACATTCCATGGGAGCAAGAATGTACTGAAGAATTTTTAAAAATTACATTTCAATGAAAGGATACTTCAAAAGTATACTACCTATTTTGATAAGGTTTCATATAAATATAACAATGAATAACATGTCATGAGAAAGCAGAAAGCAATTAAGAATGACAAGAATAATTACTTCTTTTAAAAAATCCCAAAATAAACTACCAATTCAGTGCTCTTGGGATATATCCAAAAGTTCACGAATGTCCTTTCGTGATGTAATAAACTATAATTCATTCCAAATGATCCTAGCTGGTTTCTGTCAACTAACCACTCTGGAGATTTTTAACTATAATGACATTTTTGACTCAAGATGACCTCTGTTCCCCTATAAACTGCTTCTTTAAAAAAAAAAAAAAAAAGTTAACACTATGTCTAAAAGAAGCTATCAAATCTAAAGAAAGAAGCTGGGGAAAATTTCTTATTTTTTCCATATAACTAAAGGGATCACCAAAAGTATAGTGTCTATCCTGACTTTATATCCAGATTTCCTTATGCTTCACTCAAATCTTTCTTTTTTTGTGTCATTATAGTTTATTCTACCCTGTTTAGAAATAAACTTTCATGTTCAGTAGAAACATGGTCTTCTTTTAGGTGATTTTGAGTCAGAAGAAAATGTAACTACTATAAAGAAGAAAGCAAGATTGTAATATGATATTTCTGTCCTGATTTTGTCTACCTTGCCTTTCCTGTGCCAAAAGCCCAGAGATCAGAGAAGATTTACTTCTAGACTATCTGACTGTCTGGAAAAATTAAAGTTCAACATAAATGGCATTCAGAATGCATATGAACACATTCGTGTGTTTCTAAATGAAAAGCTGTCTAGTAAACAGGTAGCCAGATTAAAAGGTATGAAATTTTCATCACAACTAATACTGTGATCAGTACCAAGGTCACTTATCCCCCAAACCTAGAATTGAAGAAAAACAATAATAAAAGCTTCTTCTACTTTACCTCAGAGAACTATTCTAAAAAGTAAAAAAATATATGAAAATGGTTTGACCTCTCTAACTGACAAACATTAAAATGGATTCTTTTTAATTCACCTATTAAATTCTTGTGTTGTATATTTGTGTCCATCCTTTAGGCTTTACCCCTTTCTAAGACACAAAAACAAGGGTCTGAAGAGTTACAGAGCATTTGACTTAATATTATATTTTCCTTCTCCTACAGAAATAACACATGCACAGGGAAAGGCACTGAGGAGTAGAATGTATTTTGCAGAGCACAGTTGTCAAGAAAGCTGGGACAGGCCTTATTTCTCCTACATCACTGGTGCAGCACATCTGATCACAATTACTGAGTATTTAGCCACCTCTCAGCTACTCGTCATCAGAACAATCATTCCAAAACCTTGCATCATTCTCGTCTTTAGACTATTTTTAATTTCTCAACATTCATCCTAAAATTTAGAAGACAAAACAGATATATTACTGGCCTGACCACACAGAATAATTTTTGAAAGGAAACAATACTCATAGCAATGGTACTTGGTTAGAATTTTAGGGTTAGAATTTTAATCCGACATTCCATAATGACATATATTAAAACTCATAGTGAACATAAGATACTCGATATTAAAATTTTCTTTCATATCTGTCAAGCATACTCTACTTAAACATACCTATTTGACTCTTCCTGAACTCAATAACTTTTCTTATTTGGATCTATAAAATTGTCTTTAAATTCTTTGTCATCAAAATATGAGCAATCTCAACTAACTCAGCATGTCTTTTAACCATGACTTTCAACTTTGAATCAAGTCGACTTTATACAGTCTTTCTTTAATATATATATTAGTCTCAAAGAATCTATCATTTCTAAGAGAAAGAACTCTAGATGCATGAAAATAACCAAAATGCCTAGCAGAGTAGGAATTCAGTAAAGATGAGCTGCATGAATGGATTATTTGGTACAGACTATTTACCTAAATTTCCTGATGCTCACATACAGTAGTCCCCCCTTTACCCATGAGGGATATATTCCAAGACTCCCAGTGGATGCCTGAAACAGCTGATAGCACTGAACCCTACGTATACTATGTTTTTTCCTAAGCACCTGGCCCTCTGTATCCGTGGGTTCTGCATCTGCAGATATGATGGGCTGACTAAGGGACTTGAGCATCTGCAGATTTTGGTACCTTGGTGGTCCTAGAACCAAACTCCCACGATACTAAGGGACAACTATACATACATATGTATGATAAAGTTTAATTTATAATTTAGGCACAGTAAGAGATTAACAACAATAACTAACAATAAAATAGAACAATTATAACAATGTATTGTGATTAAAGTTATGTGAATGTGGCATTATTAGGTAAAATAAGGGTTACTTGAACACAAGCACTGCAATAACACCACAGTATATCTGATAACCTAGACAGCTACAAAATGCCTAATGGGTGGGAAGCGTAAACACCATAGATATGCTGGACAAAGGGATGATTCACATTCCAGGTGGGACAAAGCAGGATGTAAATTTCATCACGATACTCAGAATGACACACAATTTAAAACATGAATTGTTTATTTTTGGAATTTTCCATTTAATATTTTTAGACCTCAGTTAGTCACTGGTAACTAAAACCATGGAGAGCAAAATCACAGATGGGGGTGGGGGGTAGTGTATGTAAGCATTAGACTCTTACGACAAACTCTTCACAGAGTTTAATTGGTCAACATACAGTGACCCACAATAGTTCATCTGCTGGTAGAATAACACAATAAATCAAATGACAGATGATATATTAGTATCATAGAAGAAATGTAAGTCAAATTCATTTTCTCTTTAAAAAGCTAATATTAAATAAGACCAAAATATCATATCCTGGCACTTATTTAAAAAATAAAATAACATACAGAAATACTCATCCAAGTGCACATGTAAATTTCCACAAGGATACTAACTGCGGCATGAACTGTGATACAAAAACAAAAAGTAATAGGACTAAAATGGCTAACAGGGGAGAAATGTAAAATAAATTATGGTATATATTATGGGATACTATAGCCATTAAAAATAAAATAAGTTAAACTCATATAATAAAAATGAAACAATAACATGTGTGATATGTCATTGAATTAATAATATGTATGTGCATATATGTGGATCTATATATACAGGCATAGATACAGTTGTAGATATTGATGTAGATTATATAGACAGATGATTACCTCTTAGAAGTAAAGGGAATTTTCTACCTTTTCCTATTGTATCATCAGTATTCAGTGTAGAGAAGCATGTTTTGTAAAATGTAACATTTTAACAATTAAGTACCAAAAACTAAATGAATAAATAACAATAAAAATGCACAACAAATAAAATTAAATGGGTTAATATACTTTGAAATTCTAATAGCATGCCCAGATGACATAATTATAAAAACAGAAGGGGTGTTCTGCATAATGATGTTTTTCACAGCATTTTCTAGATAAATGAAGTAACAGAAGCCAATTGGATGTCCAAAATATAGAAACGATTAGTTAGGTGTGTTTTTATTTATTCAGTGAAATATTAAAAATAATATATGTTTAACGATGAGTTGTGATAATAGGTATAAATCTAATATAATAGTTAATGTTATATTTTAAAAGATTACAAACTATTCTAAATGATTGTACTGTTATTTTCTTAAAAACTGTATTTAGAAAATAAATGAAAATGTTATCAGTGGTTACATGTAGATGCTAAGATATCTATGATTTTTTTGGCATTTTCCTTTTTTATAATAAGGAAAAGATTTAACAAATACAAAAGTCATAAGAAATATTATTTTCCAAAGAAAATAAAATGGGAAAAGTCTTAATGAGTAACATTATCTTTAAATAATAAAAATGTGAGTGGCAATTTTCCTTTTATTTCTACTTTTATGTATTTTTCCATTTTTT
>NW_011888865.1:4339055-4343616 GCF_000151845.1 Pteropus vampyrus
GTGGGTTCTGCATCTGCAGATATGATGGGCTGACTAAGGGACTTGAGCATCTGCAGATTTTGGTACCTTGGTGGTCCTAGAACCAAACTCCCACGATACTAAGGGACAACTATACATACATATGTATGATAAAGTTTAATTTATAATTTAGGCACAGTAAGAGATTAACAACAATAACTAACAATAAAATAGAACAATTATAACAATGTATTGTGATTAAAGTTATGTGAATGTGGCATTATTAGGTAAAATAAGGGTTACTTGAACACAAGCACTGCAATAACACCACAGTATATCTGATAACCTAGACAGCTACAAAATGCCTAATGGGTGGGAAGCGTAAACACCATAGATATGCTGGACAAAGGGATGATTCACATTCCAGGTGGGACAAAGCAGGATGTAAATTTCATCACGATACTCAGAATGACACACAATTTAAAACATGAATTGTTTATTTTTGGAATTTTCCATTTAATATTTTTAGACCTCAGTTAGTCACTGGTAACTAAAACCATGGAGAGCAAAATCACAGATGGGGGTGGGGGGTAGTGTATGTAAGCATTAGACTCTTACGACAAACTCTTCACAGAGTTTAATTGGTCAACATACAGTGACCCACAATAGTTCATCTGCTGGTAGAATAACACAATAAATCAAATGACAGATGATATATTAGTATCATAGAAGAAATGTAAGTCAAATTCATTTTCTCTTTAAAAAGCTAATATTAAATAAGACCAAAATATCATATCCTGGCACTTATTTAAAAAATAAAATAACATACAGAAATACTCATCCAAGTGCACATGTAAATTTCCACAAGGATACTAACTGCGGCATGAACTGTGATACAAAAACAAAAAGTAATAGGACTAAAATGGCTAACAGGGGAGAAATGTAAAATAAATTATGGTATATATTATGGGATACTATAGCCATTAAAAATAAAATAAGTTAAACTCATATAATAAAAATGAAACAATAACATGTGTGATATGTCATTGAATTAATAATATGTATGTGCATATATGTGGATCTATATATACAGGCATAGATACAGTTGTAGATATTGATGTAGATTATATAGACAGATGATTACCTCTTAGAAGTAAAGGGAATTTTCTACCTTTTCCTATTGTATCATCAGTATTCAGTGTAGAGAAGCATGTTTTGTAAAATGTAACATTTTAACAATTAAGTACCAAAAACTAAATGAATAAATAACAATAAAAATGCACAACAAATAAAATTAAATGGGTTAATATACTTTGAAATTCTAATAGCATGCCCAGATGACATAATTATAAAAACAGAAGGGGTGTTCTGCATAATGATGTTTTTCACAGCATTTTCTAGATAAATGAAGTAACAGAAGCCAATTGGATGTCCAAAATATAGAAACGATTAGTTAGGTGTGTTTTTATTTATTCAGTGAAATATTAAAAATAATATATGTTTAACGATGAGTTGTGATAATAGGTATAAATCTAATATAATAGTTAATGTTATATTTTAAAAGATTACAAACTATTCTAAATGATTGTACTGTTATTTTCTTAAAAACTGTATTTAGAAAATAAATGAAAATGTTATCAGTGGTTACATGTAGATGCTAAGATATCTATGATTTTTTTGGCATTTTCCCCCATTTTTTATAATAAGGAAAAGATTTAACAAATACAAAAGTCATAAGAAATATTATTTTCCAAAGAAAATAAAATGGGAAAAGTCTTAATGAGTAACATTATCTTTAAATAATAAAAATGTGAGTGGCAATTTTCCTTTTATTTCTACTTTTATGTATTTTTCCATTTTTTCCCTTAATTGTATATATTATTTTTATGCTGGAAAATACATGACAAACTTTTTGAAATTATCTTGAAAATATATCCATGGCTTACAATGGAAGCTTTCACAAGAAGGACATTAAAGCTACCGGACTCTTTTCTTCTAATCTTTTGATAAATGAGAAGATATTCATTTAAGCCAGAGGATCAATAATATAGGATAGGGTGGGATAGAAAAGGAAACGAACAGGGAATTGGGGAAGTTAAAATGAGTATCATTACAGCTATCCAGGAATAAAAGGGGTTCTAGGTAATGTAAAGAAGAACTATTAGGGTAATGGGAGGGTATAAAAGACAAAGTTACTGGTTCTTTAACACTGCTACAACTCAGGTGGGGCCCAAAAATTAAACATCATTCAACTTACAGTTCCTTTTTGAAAGGTGCTATTTTTTTTACATATTTTTTTACAGCATGGTTAGCTTATGTATTGATAAGATACTTAGCCAACAGATTCTGAAAAAAAAAAAGTATTTCAACATATATTAAAAATATTAATAAAGAAACCTAATATGCTGCCATGTGCAAAAAAAAAAATAAACGAACAAAAATCCCTCCACTCATACACCATCTCACAATAGTACTAACCCTGCTTCATCTTTTGGGTTGGTACAGGCTAGCTATTACACTTTGCAGTTCAGAAAGTTAGGGTGAATTATTACTGTCACACTTTTAAAATAATGCATTCCATTATATCCACCTATCTTTTGAGTGGTCTCTCATATATTTATTCCATTTCCTAGTATTTCCAAGTTTGATGTTATATTTGTTGTTGTTGTTACTTTTACTGTAACTGTTTATATGGCTAATTTTGTTTAAATAGTTAATATTATGGGCACTACTTAAGAAAGAGCCATGTAAACACAGAAATTAAACAATCCATAAAATACCTACTGCATTGGTAGTTCGCTGGGGATTGCATTTAATTTATAGATTATTTGGGGTAGTCTGTACATTTTAACAATGGTAATTTTTCTTATCCATGAATACAGTATATCCTTCCATTTATTTGTATCTTCTTTAATTTCTTTCTTCAGTGCCTTATAGTTTTCCAAGTAAAAAGTATTATGCTAAGTGAAATCACTTAGAAAAAGACAAATACCATATTATTTCACTTATATGTGGAATCAAAAAATAAAATAAATGAACAAACAAAACAGAAACAAATTCATAGATACAGAGAACAAACTAATGATTGTCAGATGGGAGGGGGTGGGGGACTTCTCGAAAAAGGTAAAGAGATTAAAAAGTACAAATTGGTAGTTACAAAATAGTCATAGGGATGTAAAGTACAGCATAGGGAATATAGTTAATAATACTGTATTAACTACATATGGTGTCAAGTGGGTACTACTTATCAGGGTGTTCACTTGGCAAGGTATATAAATGTCTAATCACTATGTTGTACATCTGAAACTAATATAATATTGTATGTCTACTGTAATTGAAAAAAATTACTTAAAAAAATCCACTGCATTCATCCCTTCAGTCACCTAATATCCTGTAGATTTCTCACTGAACACTAGTTCGTACAACCAAATGTCTTAGACTTTTTTTTACAATTGTTCTGCATATGATATCATCTCCACCTTCATCTTAAAGGTGGTATAACATGACTAAAACTGGTATAACAAGTAAATACAAAAACCCTACATATTGCTACGATACAAACAAATGAGCTGTACTCCATTGAAAGAAAACCTAGTTGGCAAAATCATTACATTATCAAACCAACAAACTATCTTATAATATTTATACTATTAACAGTATACTTTATGTTCATCATGATGCTATTTGAAGTAGAAGGAAATTAGAAGTAATCTAAATGTCCATTTCTGGGAGAATAAATAAAATGTGGCAGATACAAACTATGGAATATAATGCAGCAGTAAGAAGCAAAGGACCAAAGAAATATATAGTCATGGATAGACTTTGAAAACAATACCAGATGAAAAAAAGCAAGAAACAGAATGAATCCTATGCACAATACCATTTTTGTGAATTATAAGAAAAAAGCACATAGAACACCAGCAGAAGGATGCATGTGAGCATATTATTGGAAAGGTTGCTAATGTAGGGAGGAAAAAGAGATTGGAGAATGGGGAGCAATAAATAATGAATTAATAAATAGATGAATGTGAGAAGAATAAACAGGGGCCTTGCACAGACTCACAAAGATAATGTGCTATGAACTGAGGTAATATGTTTAAATATTCTGTATCTGACATAAAAAAAAATATAGTTTTTTTAAGTTTTTCTTTTTATGGAGTATTTACTGCTAATGTCATATAAAATTAGTCTTTTTCATGTGTACCTCAATCTTTGGTTTGCTTGGCAGAAAGTTTTTAAAAGGGCAAGAAATTTGGAGGTAACATTTGAAAAGCAATGTCAATTGAAAAGCTTAAATATTTTTGAATTAATAATATTAATTCATTGTTAGCTAAAATATTTTTTAAATTATAATTAGGAAAATAAAGTGTCATTTACAGAATATTTCTTTAAATTCTTCAAAATACATACACTGCACAAAATTAGAAATAAACTTCTCTTCATTATTGGAAACTTTTAGTCATTAGAAAACATTTACAAATAAATCTCAACATCAAAACTTTCTTAACTTCAACAGTATTTCCTGAAAGAAATGAGTCTAGCAGTGTCATAAATTTGTCTACTATAACTTTCTATAAGACAGACAGACAGACAGACAGACGGA
>NW_011888865.1:4343891-4355932 GCF_000151845.1 Pteropus vampyrus
ATCTTAATCCTTCCCTCAAAAACATTTTAATAAGAGAAAAATCAGATAAAACTATTCAAAATTGCCACTTTTATAAGTTAAAATATTTCAATATTGGAATTATCATGTCATTCAATTTAGTAATATAACCTCACTTTAAAATTGAGAAAACTAAAGCTTTGAAGATTTCAATAATTACTTAAAGATACAGTTGTTAAGAGGTAAAGTCAAGATTTTAACTTAGGTCAATTTGTTCACAAATCTTTGTTCTTTTCACTAAATTATAATATTGCCATCAATAAGCTGGAATTTTCATGGTATTACTATATTCGAAATTCAAGCTAATAATCACTCTATGCTTTGGAAAAGGCAATGGTAGACACTTGCTTTTAACAAGAATTAGAATGAATGCCATTCAAGACTTTAACTAATTAAATTTGATATACTAAAATCTGTAGATGAACAAAATGCGTTTTCTTCTTTAAGCATAACACACAAGCTTTAAAACAAGTACAAGTCTAAGACTAATTTTCTTCAGGCAAACCAAAAGAAACCCTGTAGACCCATTATAATCTAGGAAACTAAACTCTTTGAATCGTTCTTTCACTCTCTTACATTAAAAAAAAAAAATGTATAAGATCAAAATAGCTGAGAAGTTCAGTGATGGGTTCTACATAGTCCAAGCTAAGGCCCAATCCCCAGAAAAATTCCACGGTAGGTAATGAATATAATACAAAGCAATGCCAAACAGCAAATGCCGTTTCTCAAGCAGGAGAACTCTCATACTGAAGTTCTACATTCTTGTGATTTAATATGAGTCATTGTTTTCCAGTTGGAATCCATTAGCATGGACCACTTATGGATGATATTTGCTTGGTTTTCCCTTTAGATATTCTGAGCTATGTAAAAAAGAAAAAGAAAACTGTATGTTCACGTTCGTTTGCATAACTCAAATCACTTTACAAGTATGTTTTTGGGTCCACGCTTTTTAAACCAAGAGAATTAACAAACTTCAAAGGCCCAAAGTAATTTATAAAAAGAAACTTGTTTAAAGAAAATCGGTAGGAGTTTAAAACACTCTTATCACTTTATCTTATTTGTATTCTCAATAGTGGTTCTTATTTTCTTGTTCCAGAACTGTTTCTTCTTAGGGCACGCTTACCCACCTTGAAATCCATGTTCTCATA
Organism: Pteropus vampyrus; assembly: GCF_000151845.1. Taxonomy (NCBI): domain Eukaryota; kingdom Metazoa; phylum Chordata; class Mammalia; order Chiroptera; family Pteropodidae; genus Pteropus; species Pteropus vampyrus. Next base: position 4,345,058 of record NW_011888865.1, read on the forward strand.
CAAGATGAGGTGACAGGGAGTTCACGCAGGATAAGATGCTAATTTTGGAAGGTATGTACAAGAGAATATATTGGGGGAAAAGTTAACAAAGAGAACCAAAGTGTAGCATGGGAAAAAAAGAAACTTGTTTGGACCACTACCACTTCAGATCCTTCCTATGGACCTGAGCTTTCCAAGATTACACAGCGCAAAATTACTTGCAACTTGAAATCAGCTGTTTGATAATCCTATCATAGGAAAAAGGAATACAGTCAGAAAGGATTTTACCATAGATAATTTCATTTATTTATCTTTGTGCTGAAGAACCCACTTTTAAAAATTAAATCTCAGATGTATAAAATGCTTTCACTTTGTATACATCACTCATCTTTTCTTGCCTTAAACAATATCAAGCCTCTAATATACTTGATGTCTGGAGACCTTTAACAATATCCAAATCCAGGAAAAGCATCAAAGCATGTAATTTTTCCCTGTAGAATATGTACTAGATTCATTTATCCATAAATAGGAGTCATTAAATTCAATTTCACAATTTCTAAAAATGTAAACAAATTTTATCGATCATGAAAAGTCCATCTTCTCCATAATCTACTTTTCTTTTAGTCTCATTGCCAGAACTCAACAGAAACTACTTTTCACAAAGTAACTGTTTTTCACATTGAGTGACTTTTACCATATTACAAAGTTGCATTAAGCCGTGGATACTAAGAACTGAAGTAGGCTCACTCCCCACCTAGGTAATCTACGAAAGTCTCACTCTTCCTTCATGCCTTGGCAAAATTATTAATTACAACAGGTCACGGACCTTCAAGTTCCCATTTCACTAGTAACACTGTAAATGTAAAGTACATTGAATGTTTAGAGTCATCTAACACTTTTCTGTCACAAAAACAAAATCTTTGCATTCCTTTGTCCTAACCATCCTTTATGACTCCTAGAGGTCCTCTGTTATGGAACCGTGGCTAGAGCCTTAAAACCTGGGAGGAATGAATGGGAGACATATAATAACAACCTCCTTTTTTTTTTAATTAACATCTGTGATACTTTCAATTCTTCAAAGTAAGTCTGCATCTATTAAGCCCTCCAATCCTCTCAGCACAGCACTCTGAGACAAAGAGGATAGTTTCATCATATTTTATTGGGGTACAGAACAGTTAAGTGAATTGTTGTATATGGCTATAAAAGATGAGAGAAGAGGGAAGGAAAGATAAAAGCTGTCGTTTTGGGAACTCTTATTATATACAGGCTTTATGCTAGAAACTTTAATTCATGAGCAAGTTATTAACTTCTGTGCTCTAAGTTCCTCATATAATAGAACCTACCTTGTAGACCAGACAAAACTTTACACGTTCTTTGAATGCATAAAGAATTTAACATAATGTCTGGCCCATAAGAAGATTTCAGTGACTGTTGACTCCAGCTATTACTATTATGATTTCGTTTAATTTTCTTCAAGTTTCACAATAATCTTCTAAGACAGGCACTATTTCCCTTGTTTATCTGTTGAAGACTCCAAGGTTTGATGAAGATTAATAAATGTTTTTTTGAATAAAATGCATTCTACCTCAAGCTGAAATTCCATCGAGCAATCATAACCACCAAATTGCCATAAATTGTGCACCAATTACAAATAGCCTTCCTCTGTCCAAAAGGAACAAGGAGGCAGCCAGAGGTCAACCAAAGGAAAGAATAAGTCTCTCTGTCATAATGCCATCTGCTACATGCTCAGCAAGTTTCTTTTTTTTTTTACACTTCTCTAAATTTCATTTAATATTTTCACTTATAAACATAAAAAATGATATTGCTCTTTAGTACTATTAATAATATTAATACCATTAATACTAAACAATACTACATAATATTTACAATAATAGCTATCTTTTGCTAAATGCATATGCACCAAGTGCTAAGCATTTCACCTGCATTTTCTCATGTAATCTTCACTAACTAACCTAAGAAGAAGGTTTAAGCCCAACTTTACAGATGAGTTAAACTTAGGCTCAGAGAAGTAATCTGTAATCATTCATAAGGGGATGATTCATAAGAAGTAATCATTCATAAAGGGAGATAAATGCCTGAGCCGGGATTCAAACTCCCATATAGTTCCAAAGCCCATGATCTTTTCAATAAGAAATAGGGTTGTTTAATTTTCCTCCTCAGAATTACCTAGGCACTTTTAGAATCAATTTTATGATCAATGTAATGGTCAGCATGATGAACTAGAAATACTGACTCGAGTTAGAAGAACTACCATCCACATTGAGCTTTTACTGAGTCCACAAAGAAGGCATTTAACTATATAAGCTGATCTATCAAATGAGATAAATGAACTAGAATAATTCCCAAGGTCTCTATAACATTCTGTAGTTCTACAGGCTCCTCTCCCACAGATTGGGTGTTTCCCAAGAAAAAGCATACAGCATACAGCCTCCAGAACTGTGAGAAAATAAATTTCTCTTATTTGAGCCACCCAGTCTGTAGTACTTTGTCATGGAAGCCCAAGCAAATTAATGCAGTAGTTATCAGTTAGGATACCTACTAACTGTACAAGTCCACCTCAGGCTTGAGAACAAGAAAAGGGAAATCTTGTGCACTCTTGGTGGGACTGCAAATTGATGCGGCCACTATGGAAAACAGTATGGAGGCTTCTCAAAAAACTAAAACTAGATCTACCATACAACCTAGCAATTTATACTTCTGGGTATTTATCTGAAGAAAACAAAAACATTAATTCAAAAATATATATGTATCCCTATGTTCACTGCAGCATTATTTACAATAGCCGAGGTATGGAAGCAAGCTAGGTGTCCATCAATAGACACACACACACACACACACAGAGGAATATTATTTCACAGCAATTAAAAAAAATAAAGTCTTGCCATTTGAGACAACATGGATGAACCTAGAGAACCTAAATAAAATAAGTCAGACAAAGACAAATACCATACGGTTTCACTTATATGTGGAATCTAAAACAAAACAAACAAATAAACACAACAAAAACAGACTCATAGAAACAGAGACCAAAGTGATGGCTGCCAGATGGGAAGGGGCTTGGGGATGGGAGAAAAAAGTAAAGGGGAATATAGCCAATAATATTGTGATAGGTTTGCATAGTGACAGATGATTACTAGAATTAATTGGGTTAATCACATTTTAAGGTATAAAAATCACTACGTTGTATACCTGAAACTAATAAAACTAATATCGTATACCAACTATACTTAAATTAAAAAATAAATACAAATTTATAAATACAAGGAATAATAAAAAAACTTTTTAAAGAAAAATCCATACCTATAATCTTAATTTTACTATTGATTGAGTACTTATTGATACAAAAACACACAAACATATGTACATACAAACCATCCTACCCAGAGTCACTGTGGTAGAATACATAGGAACCTCGGATAAAGGTAGAAAATTTCAAGTTCTAGCCCTACCTATCTCAGAACTGCCCTGGTGAAGCAGAGTAATTGAGAGTACAGTCTTTGGAATCAGACAAATGTGGGCTCAAATTGGGCTTCTCCAGCTGTTAGCTGTGTGAACCACATGAAATGGCTGTACTTGATTTTTGTTCCATCAACATGGCAATTCCATATGATTTACCCTAATATTAATGTTACAAAGAGGCATAAGAGCACAATGGTTAAGAACACAAGTTCTAGAACCAGGATGTTTGGGCTTGAGTCCTACTTCTGTCACTCACTAGCAAATTACAAAACTTCTCTAAATCAGTTTCTTAGCTGAAAAATTAAAAATATCTATTTCACAGAATGAATGACAAGATTAAATAAATTATTCCATGCAAAACTCTTAGATTAATGCCTGGAATTTAGTCCTTGATAAATGCAATTTGCTATTGATATTATTAATATTACTAATAATGAAATGAAGGAAGCACATTTGAAAATCTCAAATTAATTGATAAAAAATTATACAGTGAACATTTAACTGTATAAAACAAGGAAGTTAAACATTAAATGCTAAAATTCTGCTAAAATATTGTGGAATCAGAAATTATTTAAATAAAAATAAATCTTATGATCCATGAACAACTTGTCTGAGACAAATCTAAAACAACTGGATTGCTGAAAATATGTTATCTTAAGGATGAATTAAAAATTTTTCTTAACTTCTTAAATTGCTAAATATCTTTAAATATCATTTCAAATAAGATGAAAAGCTAGTGGTCTATTGAGTATGGGGTTTAATGTGTTCTTGCATATGTTCATGAGTTGTTCATTACAACAGGCTGAATATTGAACTAAAAGAGAATCAATAAACCAGAATGATGACAAAGCCACTAATTCAGTGGCTGATAGTGAGGAAATCACTTCAACTTCATTTTTTCTATTTGAGAAAATGAGGAAGAAATCTAAGTAAGGATATCAAAGCTTTCTTCTAAATCTAAAATGATATGAGTCTTCATGGACATGACAATAGACTATTGGTTATGGGAGGGAGGGGGAGGGGTGGTAGATGGGGTAAAAGAGGTTAAAAATGTGGTGACAAAAAGAAATCTAACTATGAGTACTAACACACAATGCAACATATATATGCCTTACTGTTGAATTGTACACCCGAAACTTATTGGATTTTGTTAACCAATATCACCATAAAAAAAAAAGTTATGAGTCTTTATTGTAAATAGATTAAGAATAAAACGATTGCATCAAAGTAATATAACCCATTTCACCTGTCAATAAACAGGGAGTAAATTGTTTTCAAATAGCACAATGTTAAGAATAAAAACAAACAAAAATACATTTAGTTAAAAACATTCCCTGAATTGAAACTACAATATTCTGTGTAATAAGGAAAAAGTTAATGAGCAAGTCTTTTTTTCTGAAATTGACAAGAGAAATATACTCCTTCTCAGCAGAATTAAAGCTGCCTAGGCTAGCTGTGAAACCAATACTGACTTAAAATCCTAGGTCCATTCATCTAGAGATTCCAATCTCCAACCTTAAGAAATGCACATGACATCAGATTTCTGTCTCTGAAAACAAATGTTAATTATGGTAGAACTCCTAGGACTCTCGAGAGGGTAAATTAGTTAATGATTTTAAATCTCTTAAAGGATAATGATTGACCTCAGAAAGATTATCACTGTGAGATCAGAAAAAAATCTCAATGCTCACAACATTCTTCTAATTAACATAGGAATCTCAATAAGAGTTTAAAAAAAGAAAAAAAAAAGGCAGCAAATCTAAAATAATAATTTCCAGACAAAGCAAAAAAAAAAAATTACATTCTTATCACTGCATCGTAAGAATAACTAGGTTAAAATTGAACAGTCCATATACAAATGTTAGTTTTAAGGGAAAAAGATATAAAACTAAGACACATTGAATTTGGTACCACAAAACACATTCTCTTATCAAATTAAAATGTTTCTATCAATTAAATTATATCTTTTGATTGTTAAAATGTCAGAAATACAACTCAGAAATAGGCGAACGTGAGTATGAAGGTTCCTTTAAATGGTATTCTCAGTTAAATTGCTCCAACATTTCAAAAAATTTAAGAAATTAAATTTCTCAGAGTTGGTCACAACACATTAGTACTTTTTATTAAAGTACAAGCAACTACATTTTCTATTCCTTGAAAATAAATAAATCAAAAACAGATTTCATCTTAAGTAATCAATGGAGTCTACTATTTATAAAGTAACATTACCGCAATAAATTTAATTTTTTAAAAAGTTGTTATATGATGGTGGAGGAAGTTATTGTTTGGTTCGTCTGTTGGGGTATTTGGGTGTTGTTTTGGTTTCCCTTAAAAGACCCTTTTCCTTCTTAGATAATTTTAAGACTCTAATACTCACAGCATGTCATAATTAAACATCTCCTAGAAAGTACACAGTCTGATTAGCACATTAACTCAGGCATAAACCAGCCGTGACCATGTTGCCTCCAGGTCTGGATCAGACCAGCCTGGGAATGAACAATCATGATGAAAACTCCCACTAAAACATATTAATCCCAATGTTATTTTATATGCCATCATCTGACATCTTCTTTTTCCCCGTCAGTTCTTATGCAATTTTTTTAATCCTTAATTTTGGTCTGAGAACAGTAGCCTACCAGTAATAAAAATAGATACTCCAGTTCTGAAAATAAAATATCTTTACCTTCATTCTCAAAAGCTCCCACCACCAGATAAGGGAGAACTCAGAGATTTTTTTTTTTAGTTACATACCAATAACTAGAACGCATAGCTTCCTCTCCAATACCAACTCTAAGTTTGGAGAGGGGGAGCAAGAGGACTACCCATATCCTGATTTTTTTTATTGTTCTAATTGGTGGTTAGGTGTTTGCTTTAAAGCAGAATGATAAGTGCATATGGTCATGAAGGTAGAACTATCTTCCCCCAGAACCTACACTTATACTGTCCAAAATGGTGGCCACTAGCCATACGTGGCAATTGAGTATGTAAAATGTATCTAGGGCCACCAAGGAATTGAATTTTAAGTTTATTAATTTTATTAATTTAAATTTAAAAGCCGACAGTCATTTGTGTTATGGGAAAATCATATTTGTTTGGAAAAACTTGGGTATATGAATCCACTATTTTGTCTGTAAAAGTTTATGAAATCTAAATGCAGGTCAAGTATTTCTGATGATAATTTGTGGCTGAATTGTGATGTGCAGAAGCGTAAAAGACATGCTATATCTAAAGGAATTAATAGGCAAAAATATAATGTAAATTATGTTATTAATTCTTTTAAATATTGACCACATGTTGAATACTTTAATCTGTTATAATACTTTGGATATATTATTTTAAATAAAACATATTACTGAAGTTAATGCTTCTTATTTTTTAAATGTACTACCAGAAAATGTGAAATTACTTATGATTCACATTTCTGTTGGGCAACACTAATAAAGAATAATAATACCAACCAGTGGCATAAGTATCTGAGATGGACCAGTAAAGCAATTTAGAAAATTTGTGTAGTATGAGAAAAAGCAAAAGACCAGACAGCACTGCATTCAAATCCTATCTCTGACACTAAGCATCCGAAGGGACTTGAACAAGTCATTAGGCTTCTTTAGCCTATATTTTCCTATGTGTAAAAATGGAATGAATAGTTTCCTGTCTTAAACAAAATATTCGTAAAGTGTCCGGTATATCATCAGTATAAATAAACCGTTGAATAAATAGTTATTTCCAATAGAAAGAGAGATTTCAGACAACTCCTAAGAATTAACTGCTTCTCAATGTTGATGAATGAATGCTGCATTAGACACATACTTTGTGCTCACAAAGTATGAGAACTGGCAATAAAAGAAAACCACACAGAAATCCTCTGTATTAGCTTATGGGCAGGGCTGAAGTCTTGATTATTAAAAACTAACAGCCTGTCATTGGTTGGTCCTCCTGACCAAGCAGCTCCTTCAGGGTACTTTGCAGCTGACAAGCAGTAGCAACTTTTCTCAGGCACTGCTAGCCTGGTCTGGCAGTTTCATCAGTTTCACTCTGGCAAATATTATCTTCAGTTCTTAAAAGAGTCAATCATTTTAACCCAGACAAGCATAAATGATAAAACAAGAAAAACTTGACCACTTTAGAGAAATAACAAATATTTCTGTATGAACAACAAATGTTTCTTCAATGAATGGAAGAATTGACCAAGGGCTGTAGCAATGTCTGCCCACGTTAAATCCATTTCACCAGATCACTCAAGTCCCACTTACCCCCAACATCTGGTGGAGGTAGTGATACTCTGGCCCTTGGTTGTACAGCAGGAAGGTTTTCCAGAAAAGCAGCACATTCAGGGAGAGCCAGATAAGCTAAAATATACAAAAGGAGAGAGAAAACGAAAATTAAAAGTAAACATTACCTGATGAATGGAAACCTCAAGTACATTCCCTGGACATAGCACTTTAAATGGAACCTCAATTAGTAATCGCAGAAAGCACACTTAACCAGCAAGCTGAAAAACACTCAAAGGAAAACAAGTCTGACCTCACTCAGCCCCTGCACCTGAAACTAAGTAGTTGGGTTGCATATAGGTCTCCTGAATGATCTGCAGGTATCTCCTGCAGTATAAAATGAGACTAAGAAATTAGTGATATCACCATGTCCCAAGCGTTGTATGTTGTTAAAATACATGGAATAGAAGCAATCTGGGAAAAGAGCAAAGGAACGGAGATGTTTAAAGGGTTAAGAAAAAGCCGTGTTCATTAAGGTTATCCCTTCTCCCTTCCTCCACATCCGCCCTCTCATCAGTGGATAGGAAAGTTCTCATGCTTTTGGAGCAAGGGTGGGATCGGTATTATCTCTAGGTAATAACAGCTGAAAGTTTTATTAGTTGAGAATGTTAGAATTAGAGGCAAAACTTCTACGTCCAGCTTCCCACCCGCACACGCTCCGAGAATGAATCAAAATCGCTGCACAAGAGACAAAACGCAGGGAGAGCCTCGCCCGCCATCCTACCAGGCAGAGGTGTTTAACCCCTTCGTTGGCCAGCCAGCTCCTCCAGGACACAGCCATGCCGACGGCCCCGCCGCGCTGCGCTCGCCGCCCGCCGGCCCGAAAAGGAGCCGCGGTGGCCGGGGCAGCGGTTACAGTTGTGCGGCCTGCGGGGGGGCCGGGTGGGGACGGCGGGGGTCAAAGACTGAGTGGAAGCCCGGAGGCCGGCACGGAGCCAGCCCGGGCGGGGTCCACGCCCTGGAGCCGGGTCTTCCGGGCGCTGCGGCTCCGGCCCCCACCGGGTCTGCGCTGCCCACTCCGCGGCTCCCGCCCCGCGCTCCGAGCGCGCGCTCCCCGTCCCCCGCGGCCCCCGCTGCGCAAGGCTGCACCGTCGCGCCGGCCCCTTTGTCAGGGGGCGAGCTTGTTGTTGTGGCTGCTGCTGCTCAGGATGTCCCGAGCTGGGAACTAGGAGGCGTCCTCCGCAGCCCAGACGGGCCTGCCCAGTACAGAAAGACAAAGATGTGGATAATGGTACTCACACTTAAAGCGGGGACCCTGGCCTACCTCTCGTATACACACACACCTAGTTCCAAAAAAGTTCAACGTAAAGAAACTTGGTAACGAAATTAAGGCCGGAAATAGCCTTTGTGTTCTAGCGTTCCCCTGCTCCCGCCCATCCTCAGCAACTCATCCCACCCTCACACGCCCCCTTCACAACGCATACCTAAAGCCTCCCTCTTCCTCCCTCGTCTCTATCCCCCAGCCCTACTCCAACCCACTGATGGGAAACTTTTAAGAAAATTCTTCATAAAAAGAGCTCAGACGGTTAATGGTTAAAGCTGACGTAATTCTCAGGGGCTTTAGGGCAGCTCAGATTCACTTTATTTGGGCGGTTTTGTTCTACCTAGCATCAAGTCTGCTTAGTAATAGGAATCCTCTGAAACTTGTATCAGAGACCAGGTAAAGGGCAAGAAGAGTGTGGGATTGACACGAGCTACCATAGTAGTGTAAGGGGAGAGAAAATAATCATTCATATAGAAGGATATCTGATGCACGATAAGTGTTCAATAGTTTTATGAAATCAAGAACCTCCCAACTTTGACAACTAACAAGTGGCTGAAAAAGTAAATCACTAACAGCCTAATCTGACGGCTTTCAAGCTTTTTTTAAAAAAAAGAAAAGATGAAATATATTTTCCAACACATGCCATAATACATAATTGAAGCTAAATTTCATAAAATCATACTTCCCTTACCAAATGCAATATACTATCTCAATTTCATGAACTGATTAATGACTGATTCAGTTCAAACCGTCAATTAATCCATATTAAGTCCCAGTTACATTTCACAAGTTCTGTTTCTAATAGTCTGTCATCTCTCCTTGATATATGACTTCCTGTTTTATGTCTGATCAAATCCTGAAAACTGTCTCAAATCTTTCTGGAGTTAGCATATTCATTATAAGTAATATCCTATTTTTAGTAACAATATGATAGTGAAGGACCAGAAAAAGAGCACACAGAGAACCCAACCAGTATCACTACTGGAGGAAGTTCAGATTCTGGGACACACTGGTTCTCCTCAACTTACACTGCTAAGTAACCATCAGAGAGCCATAATTTCAATAAATGAGAAATAGAGAGGGTCTGGTAAAATGGTATGATTCTTGTCATGAATTGAGAGGATTGCAGCAATTGAAGAAAAGTAAAATAAAAAACAATGCTTTAAAATTTCAGCTACTTTCAGAATAAAAAAAAAGACAAAAATAATGGATCTAGCTCTTACTATGTATCTCTGTCAGGCACTTTCCTTACTACTTAAAGTACAAAATCTCACTTAATTCTCATGATAGCCCTCCATGTGGATTTCCTTCCTCCACTTTAAGAGAAGAAAACTAAAGCTAAAGGAGATTAATAAACTTGCCTGAGGGTGTTATAGTACAGAAAGAATTTGTCTACCTAGCAGTAACAGAGCCAAACACTAAACACTTGAGTATTGCAGTGGAGAAACATTGGCTATTTTATTCTGAATGTCACCATCTAGAAGAAAGGGAAGCTAATGTTCAAAAGCCTGAAATCCCAGATAATGTGTAGGTTACAGATTACATAGGGCAAAATTACAAGACACCATAGGTTAAAGGTTCGGGATCTTATTGGGAACTGATTGGTTGGAGGTGAATTTGTAACCGTGCAAAACCTCACTTCTTTAAAATGTTTTTTTTTCTTTTCTTTCTTTATCCTTCCACCTCTGCATATACTGCACAACCACTCCCTTAATCACTAAGCCCTTAGGACTTCAGATTCTGGTCAGTATCAAACAGTCTTAGAAACAAAGCCTCAGGTCTGTTGAACACAGAAACAGAGTTTTGGTCAAACTAAAGATAATATCTTGGCCTAAGTTGTGTTTCAGCTCCAGACCCAGGAAGGCACAATAACTCTACAGG
>NW_011888865.1:4356917-4365797 GCF_000151845.1 Pteropus vampyrus
ATATGATTTCTAGAGCTAAGATTTAAAACTAAACTATAAAGTCATAAGAATCCTTGATTGCAAGGGGATGGAGTGAATGGGGAGATATTGGTCAAAGGGTACAAACTTCTAGTTATAAGATGAATAAGTTCTGGAGATCGAGTGTACAGCATGGTGATTATAGCTTACAGTACTGTATTGTATACTTGAAGGTTGCTAAGAGAGTAGATCTTAAATCTTCTCACCACAAAAAATAAATTGCAACTATGTGAGGTGATAGAGGTGGTAGCTAACACAATCATTTCACAATATATAAGTGTATCTAATTAACACATAGTACACTTTACACTTACACAATGTTATATGTCAATTATATCTCAATAAAGCTGGAAAAATATCATGTTAATATCATAATAAAGATAAAAAAATAAATTAAAAGAAGACTCTTGCCTGAAATGGTAATACAGGATTTACTTATGGCTCAAACAACGCATACTCAAACACTTTAATGAAACGCTTTTGTAAAATGACAGAATGTTATACAAATGTTGATTGTTATATTTACTACTATTATCTTATAGGAGCTCTGTAAAAAGAGCCCAGGATCTGATTGTTACTATTGCCTTACAAGGAAACAATACTGCAAGCTGTCCCCAGGAGACAGAGCTATTGCCTTGTTATGCAGGAACGCTCATTATTGGTTTTTTTCAATAAAATTTTCTCTAGGCCAGATTGTTTAGTGTAAGTAGTTAGTATTATCTTTACCAAGATAGGAAAGGCTGTCCTTGAAAGCAATGAGGAGAAAGTTCTGTTGTTATGTCAGTATTCCAAAAATCATAATTAAAACAAAAAATCACACTTTGTCAGGAAAAGACTTCACAGGAAATAAAAAACAAATGACAAATACCTTTGCTTTTGGATGAAATAATGGAAGCGAGTAATGGCATCTGATTATAAAAACTCTAGTTGGCAGTTAGAGATGTTCTCGATCTATCATTTATTACTTAATAAACACAGAAGTTTTCTTTTTTGGTAAAGTGTCTTTCAAAATATGGAATCCATAAGGAAAAGTTAATAAATGTTTGCCCCCTTCTACTTGCTTTATTAATCTGTTCCTTCACGTGTCAGCTCAGAAGCATATCTTTCTCATGAAGCTTTTCCTAACCCACCTTTCCTTCATGCTAACACAGATTTATCCTGTCATCTGTGCACGCTTCAGTGTGTTGATAATACCCCATGAATATGATCATTACTGCACGTTCCACACAATTTAATTGTACGTATGTGTCTAATTCTCCTCATCAACTGACCTCGAGGACAAGGATCCTGTCTTACTTATTTTTAATGCAGAACTTAGAACAAAGATTGATACATAGCAAGAATTTACAGAATGTTTACTGAGTGAATAGTAGTTACATATATTGTCCTTTCTGTGCCTCTCAAATTCATTTCTCAACTGTAACTTTCTAGTAATATAAGAAAAGTTTCTGCTCAGCTTGAGAATTAATTAGCAGAAAGGACAGATATGGTGTCACCTACAGCATAGGTCAGAGAATATGCATTTGAGATAAGTGGGCACCTGTATTAACTTCCTGAGGCTGTGGTAACAAATTACACAAATTTAGTGGCTTAAAACAACAGAAATGTATATATGAATTCCAGAGGCAAGAAGTCTGAAATCTGACCATTGAGTCAAAATCAAAGCGTTGACAGGGCTACACTCTCTCTTGAAATTCTAAGGGAGAATCTGTTCCTTGACTTTTTCCAATCCTGGTGGCTACCAACACACCTTGATTTATGGCTGTATCACTCCAGTCTCTGTCTCAGTGGTCACATTGCCTTCTCCTCTTTTATCTGTATGTATATCAAATCACAAAGCGGACCTCTCTCTTATAAGGAAACTTGTGATTGTATTTAGTTAGGGTCCACCCAAATGAGCCAGGATAATCTCCCCGGGTCAAGATCATTAACTTAATTATATCTGCAAAACCCCCTTTTCCTTATAAAGTAACATTTACAGGTTCCTGAGATTAGGACCTGATATATTTGGGTGGTCATTACTCAGCCTACTACAGCACCTAAATTAACTTAATTGATGTTAATTTTCTTTCCCTGATTACATATGGCAGCCCTCGAGTAGGATTTTTGAGAAAATTCACTTTAAGGAAAAAAGAGTGAAATTTTGCCATTTGTGACAACATGGGTAAATCTACAAGATATTGTACTAAGTGAGAGATGTCAGAGAGAGAAAGACAAATACTATGATTTCACTTATATGTGGACTCTTAAAAAATAAAAACAGAAACAGACTCATAGATACAGAGAACAAACTGATGGTTGTCAGAGGGAAGGAAGTAGGGGAAATGGGTAAAAAAGGTGAAGGGGAATAAAAGGTACAAACTTCCGGTTATAAAATAAATAACTCACAGAATGTAATGTATAGCACAGAGAATATAGTCAAAAATATCATAACTATGTATGATGACAGAGGGTTACGAGACATATTGAGATCACATTGTAAGGTATATAAATGTAGAATCACTATGTTGTATACCTGAAACTAACATAATATTGTATATCTACTGTAGTTTAATTAAAAATAAATAAAAGTTAACAGTTCTGTCAAGAAGTCGAAAATTATAGACCAGGAATCATGCCTGATAGAACTCAATATGATTTCTTAACTTTTGTGACTTGATTTCGAGTTTACTTTGTTATCCCAGATCTGATTATCAGGAGTGATTAGTATTAAACCCAAATTTAAAGAATCTGTGTATTTTCTTATGAACAGAAAAGGGGAAAATAGGAAAACTGTCCCAGAATGCAGCAAGTTGATAGAGTAGGCAGACAATCCTAGAGGTCTAAGTAATGGGCAGCAACACTAAAGAGAAAAGGAGACTCCACCACATCCATCAGAGCTCCACCGAGAGAAGGGCCAGGCCCCCAGGGAACCAATAAGAAATGGCCCCAAAGCTTCACACTCACAAGTCTGAGGACAAGTTCCAGATAATGACTCATTGTCATTTCTATACAAAAACAAGTGTACACCACCACCTGACTCAGTCATTCAGGAATGTCTACCGTTCACTCACACGGCTAAGGCGGCTCCTTAAGAAATGCTGAAGCAACTGGAGAGGTTCTTATGCTCTCAAGTATCAGATACTTTGTTGGAAAATAAGGCTTACAAATGTGAAGACAATTTAAGAATGCTAGACTAAAGACGCTCAATAAAAGTTTCTTGAATAAAACTGAATAATAAAGAACTTTTGTTTAGAATTGCCTCAATAGAACACTTCTTCAAACTTCTGGATTTAATAGACCAAAAAATATTTCAAAAAGAAAAAACAAATGAAAACCAACATAAATGATCCTATTCAAATTTTTGCTGCAAAAAGAGACTATTTCTAAAATTAAAAACAAAAATATCATACATTTCATGTTTATTAAAGAAAATTTAGTTTTACAAAAAATCATAAGAGGTAATACCTTAAGCTTCCATAAAGATTCATTTCTCTCTCCCTGCCCCCCAGATTATCTTTCATTATATGATCCTCAAATATCTTCTATTAGGGCCAGTCTCACCTTTGTTTTAATTTTATACCTGAAGAAACTGGGACACATGGACAAAGTCGCAAAGGCATTAAGTAGTAGATACCCAGAAGCCAATACCCCTTGCTCCTTCCTCTACCCCATGTAGTCATTTCTGAACTAGGATTGTCATATGTTCAGAGCTGTAATAATTTAGACTTCAAATAGAACTATGTTTGTCAACTTTCCCCAATCATCTGAGGTACGTAGGGATTTACCAGTGGCCTTGGTACTACCAAGACAGTGTACATTCCAAAAGACTGTCTCGTCTATTGTTTATGATATTATTTCTCCTTTTTATTACATGGCATTTCCTGAATATAACCATTAACAGAATAATTCCTGATGTTTGTGTAATTTTATTATTCTTAAAGTTTTAAATAGAAATGCCCCAGATGGCCAAAATATGTTTTTAACACCTGCTTCCATGCTTCTGGTTGCATCCTCAAACAGCTTTGAAATATTGAGGAAATAAGATTGGACTTCTTTCCTAGTCTCATTTCACTTTCTGAAGCCACAACTATCTTAAGCCACAACTATTAGAATCCATGTTAATTACATGAGTTTTAGAGTCATAAAAACGTCACAATAGGAAAAGGTTTTGGAAAGCATCATAATTTTCACTTAACTTATTAGAGAGAAAGTTGGAGCCTTTTTCTCAGCCTTTTGAGTTCAACTCACCGCTCCCTGCTGCCCACCCACCCACCCATTCCACTGGGCCTTTGTAGAGCCTGAGTTTGTATTTATATATTCATTCATGAGCTTATTTGATTAATGTCTATTTCTGTCATAAAATGCTAACTCTCTAAAGGTAAATTACATGTCTGTTTTGCTCATTCGTATTTCCCCAGAGCCATCTAGAGGGCTTGGAACATGAGTAGGTGTTAAGTCATTATTTTGAGTTAAAGAAATGAAAGCCAGGAGAATAGATTTCTCAACTTCTCTTCTAATAATATTTACACGCTGATATTTCCTTTTCTACACTAACATGATATTCTGTACTTCTTTAATTATTTTTCTTCCCCAAATAAATCCTGTTTTCTCACATCTTCATCCATGGGTACATGTTATTCTTGCTTCCTGGCACACCCTGCCTAGTGACACTTCACATTCAAGACAAGTATTCTTTCCCCATAGAGGCCTACATGGATTTTTCCCAGCTGGATCATGAACCTCTTCCTTGTGACCCTATGTCTACTGTGCAGCCTTCTCTCAGAGCAGTTTTCCGGCTGCATATGTTGATGTATTTTCTAGGTTGTTTTTCCAATTATCCTGTAAGCACTTTGAAGACAGGAAACTTTTCTTCATTACCTAAAGCCTGGCACATAGTAAGTGCTCAAAATATATTTAATGAATAAATGAATGAATAAAACCCTAGTATTCAACAATAGTTTAGTTATTTTCAAAATGAAAAATTGGCACTCACCAAATCTTATTCTAATTGCTCAGACTGTAGCAAAGGTTTTAGGTTAGAATCGATGAAAAATAAGTTCAGGAATATAAAAAAAGAAAAAAAGAAAAAAATTGACTTTTTTTCTTGTCTACATCCTCCTCAACAATTTTCCATGCAATTTAACCTTCAGGCAAAGTTTTTTCTTACTCTCCAAGAATTTGAGACTGGACATTTTAAAGTATATTTTATTGTCATCTTCACGTATTGACTCACTCTTACTTCTATCCATATAGCAACTTAAATGTCTGTATGTACATATGCAATTATGTATAGCTTTGCTAACTATAAGTAACAAAAACAATGATCTTAGATCTTAGAGTTTCATATTCATGTTTTACAGTTAAAGCTTTTGGTTAAAAGGAAAGTTTGCATCCTAAACTCTCTTTGTTTTTTCTCCAAGTACCATCAATATTTTTTTCTGGATTCTCTTTTGAATCAGACTCTCCCTGAAGGCTGCATTATACCTCCTCTGGTCTTTCACAGTCCTTAGTTCAAACTTATATATGCTCATTTTTTACACTGATTTTATTTTTATTTTTTATTTTATTTTTTTTGCTACTCAAGTGTTATCAAATGAATGGGATTTTATTGGAGGGGCAGAGTCTGCAAATCTTCCACTACTCTCTTCTTTTTCATTTTAGTAATAAATCATCCTGAGTTTCAGCTGGATCATAGCTGTCCTAGCCTCTCTTGTAGTCAGGAGTAGGCATTAACTATGCTTCTACAAATACAGTGTGAGCAAAAGGAATATGTACATCTGTATTACACAGGAAGTTGCTTGCATTCCACTTGCTTTCTCCTCCTTTCCCATAGTCTGGAAATAGGCTTCGAACATGAAAAATGAGGACAGTACTTGAGTGACGGCGAAGAAATAAGACATTAAGAATCTGGATAACCTTAGGGGTAAATCATAGCTACCCACCACCCCAATATAGCTTATTTTTTGACTGTTGTGAAAGAAAAAAAATTAAAATTCTGCTTTATTTGAGGCACCATATTTTAAGTATCATCTGCTTAGCTTAGCTGGAGGTGAGATATCATCGTCATAAAAATCAAAATATGTGGCATTCGTTTAGCGAGTTTCGAAGCAGGTAGAGAGGACCATGCTCAGGCTAGAAATAGGTGCCCCTTGTTATAGGGCTTGAAAATCTATGCTAACTTGGAAACAGACACATTACTACCAAGCTTGCAGCTCTAGAGAAATAAGAGCAAAAAAAAAAAAAAATGTCAGATTTTGGTGTATGTTGGCTGTTATTTGGAATTTTTAGCAAAATGCTGCAGGAGACATGTGATAAAGTTAGACAAGAAGTGGTCTATTTGCAAATAGAGATGGAAAGGAATATAGCTATGCTAATGGAGAGTCTCTCTACCTGTGAAAACGCAGTTTAATGGATTAAAATGCCATTAATTTTGGACTTTAAAAGGTTAGAAAGTCAGCTGCTTCTATTCCCTCAAAGAACATAATATAAGATTGTCATTAGAGCCAGTCCATGGGCAATGATCAGTTTAAGATTATTGGCTTCTCTACCAAGTTCCCAAGACTTTAGTTTCAAACAGCACTAAGGTAGTGGTTAGTATAGTAAGGCAAAGAGAGATGAGCAGAGTACAGAAGACAGTAAATTAAAAATGAGAGTCAATAGGCTCTAAAGAAATTTCCCAAAAGAGATCTTTGAGTGTGGCTATTCCACAAGGCACTGGCTAGAAGCAAATAGACAAGACACTTGCTAAGGTTTTGAAGGAATTTTATTACCAAAGAATTCACAAGTCTGATGTATAAGAGCCTATGATTGTTAAATCTCTAACACAATACTCGGTGCCCTAAAGTTGCCCCAGGTAGAGCACAGTCTCTCTTGCCCCTTCTAATGTAATGTGGATGGTAAACTTCCCAAACACAGAGAACCAAAGCCAAAGGGAACAATGAACAAGGGATATACTTCAGAGCTATGCAGATGGACTAATCAAGGAATTTACTTCACCAGCAGGAAGCTTTCACAATTCCTGCTGAAGTCCAGGAGAGTTTAACATTTGCTATGAACCAAAAACTACTTTAAATTTTTCGTTTTTTACATTTCTGAAAGGGTGTTTTTTTCTTTCTTTCTCTTTTTAAGTAAAAAAATAGTGTGGTAACGTATACATAATGTAAAATTTACCATTTTAACCATTTTTAAGTGTGCAGTCCAGTGGTATTAAGTACTTTCACATCGTTGTGCAACCATCACCACCATTTATCCGGAACTTTTTTATCTTTCCCAAACTGAAATTTTATACCTATAAAACAATAACTTCTCACTTTCTCCTCTCCCCAGCCCCTGGTAACCACTGCTCTACTTTCTTTTTCTATGAATTTGACTATTCTAGATACCTCATATAAGTAGAATCATATATTTGTCCTCTTGTGTCTGGCTTATTTTTGTTAGCATAATGTCTTCAAGGTTCACCTATGTTGTAGTATAATGTCAGAATTTCCTTCCTTTTTGTGACTGAATAATATTCCATCATATGTATTCTTGACTGGAATCTCCCATAGGTGATGTGTCCTCAAGATATCACAACTGGGACGTTTAATTCAGTTATCATCTTTCTACTTTATCATTATAATTAGTCAGGCAAGATGTATAACTTGTGTTTAGTTGATGGATTACCAGATTATAAGGTGCTACTTCTAGACCTGACAGAAAAGACTATATTATGTTCTAGTCCTAGATTTTCAGCTGCACGAGACAGGATTATCTGATAAGATTTTAGGTGGACTCCCTTATAGAAGGTTTGAGTGTATTTGTGAGGAAAGATGAGGATGCATAGATACCTAGGTGGCTAGAAGACAAAACTGTTACAGAGACTGCTAATTGTCCATGTATATTCATTCTCCTCTAGTCCACTTAATAATAGAAGCCCCCCACAGAGTTTTAGCTAAGCATTGTACTAGCTAGACAGAGACTGCATTTGCTGGTCTACCTTTAAGGTAGAAGAAAGGAGACTAAGTTCTAGACAAATAGATGTTAGTAGAAGTAATGTGCTAAACCTTTTAATTATACCCATTAAATAGGAAATTGCTTACATTTTATTTCCTCTCCGTTTCCTCTTTCACAGGACTGGAACAAAGACAATGAACTGTCTTTTTTCAGGAGAATGAGGGCTACACTCTAGAAGAGCATCACGATAGGAGTAACTGTGTCCCCTGAATGATCTCCTGGAGCAAAATCTCTGCTAGTCAAAATGGAAAAAACCCCAAAAGAAAAGGAAAAAAAATCTAATACCTTGATGGATTCACTGTATTTTTGGAGTTTTTACATTACCATAGCCTAGTCTATACCCTAAATACTATTATTGGATTACAAAAATATGGATCGATAATGAAAAAATATTTTTGATCTTGAGAAACATAGCTACATTAACAGTCAAATGTTTTCATTACATCTTAAGTTATTGATAAGAGACTGTATCTTAATCTTCATATTTCTAATATTTATTCTGTTGTCTGACATGGTAAGCAATGAATGTTTCTTCCATAAATTAGTCAAATAATTCACATAATGACAATAGCAAAGTAAAAATGATTGTATGATTCAAATAGCTTTTTAAATGAACATTAATTCTGCCTCCTTTACCTATTAATTATAGTTGTTTTCCCTATGTCTAGTCCTGTGCCTTCTCATCAAGATTTGAATCGAATTGCTAGTCATCATATCTGTCCTATCAGAATGAAAAATGCCCTCGATCTCTACTTATTTGTCCTAGAAAATTCTAATCATTTATTTTAATAACAAATCTAGAAAAAGAGTAGACTAAGAATTTGGTAAATGTGGAAATGTGCTTGTTTGTAGAAGATTTAAAACTTCCTTTTTATATTTTTATCATCC
>NW_011888865.1:4365847-4368181 GCF_000151845.1 Pteropus vampyrus
GACTATTCTAGATACCTCATATAAGTAGAATCATATATTTGTCCTCTTGTGTCTGGCTTATTTTTGTTAGCATAATGTCTTCAAGGTTCACCTATGTTGTAGTATAATGTCAGAATTTCCTTCCTTTTTGTGACTGAATAATATTCCATCATATGTATTCTTGACTGGAATCTCCCATAGGTGATGTGTCCTCAAGATATCACAACTGGGACGTTTAATTCAGTTATCATCTTTCTACTTTATCATTATAATTAGTCAGGCAAGATGTATAACTTGTGTTTAGTTGATGGATTACCAGATTATAAGGTGCTACTTCTAGACCTGACAGAAAAGACTATATTATGTTCTAGTCCTAGATTTTCAGCTGCACGAGACAGGATTATCTGATAAGATTTTAGGTGGACTCCCTTATAGAAGGTTTGAGTGTATTTGTGAGGAAAGATGAGGATGCATAGATACCTAGGTGGCTAGAAGACAAAACTGTTACAGAGACTGCTAATTGTCCATGTATATTCATTCTCCTCTAGTCCACTTAATAATAGAAGCCCCCCACAGAGTTTTAGCTAAGCATTGTACTAGCTAGACAGAGACTGCATTTGCTGGTCTACCTTTAAGGTAGAAGAAAGGAGACTAAGTTCTAGACAAATAGATGTTAGTAGAAGTAATGTGCTAAACCTTTTAATTATACCCATTAAATAGGAAATTGCTTACATTTTATTTCCTCTCCGTTTCCTCTTTCACAGGACTGGAACAAAGACAATGAACTGTCTTTTTTCAGGAGAATGAGGGCTACACTCTAGAAGAGCATCACGATAGGAGTAACTGTGTCCCCTGAATGATCTCCTGGAGCAAAATCTCTGCTAGTCAAAATGGAAAAAACCCCAAAAGAAAAGGAAAAAAAATCTAATACCTTGATGGATTCACTGTATTTTTGGAGTTTTTACATTACCATAGCCTAGTCTATACCCTAAATACTATTATTGGATTACAAAAATATGGATCGATAATGAAAAAATATTTTTGATCTTGAGAAACATAGCTACATTAACAGTCAAATGTTTTCATTACATCTTAAGTTATTGATAAGAGACTGTATCTTAATCTTCATATTTCTAATATTTATTCTGTTGTCTGACATGGTAAGCAATGAATGTTTCTTCCATAAATTAGTCAAATAATTCACATAATGACAATAGCAAAGTAAAAATGATTGTATGATTCAAATAGCTTTTTAAATGAACATTAATTCTGCCTCCTTTACCTATTAATTATAGTTGTTTTCCCTATGTCTAGTCCTGTGCCTTCTCATCAAGATTTGAATCGAATTGCTAGTCATCATATCTGTCCTATCAGAATGAAAAATGCCCTCGATCTCTACTTATTTGTCCTAGAAAATTCTAATCATTTATTTTAATAACAAATCTAGAAAAAGAGTAGACTAAGAATTTGGTAAATGTGGAAATGTGCTTGTTTGTAGAAGATTTAAAACTTCCTTTTTATATTTTTATCATCCCACAAATAAATTTTCAGTGGCAAATTCCATACTACAATGCAGTATTACAAAATATTATGAGGTCACACAGAAATAAGTCCTCAAATAACCTCTCCTATACAAACTTAATCTAAACAAGAAAAGCATCCAATTATATTTTTTATAATTATCTGAGTGATATTCATTAATATGGCTACTAACAGAACATAAAAAAAAAGAATAGGTGTGGAATACCCAGGAATAGTATAACTGGGCTACAATATTCAACACAATCGAAGGAAAAACTACCACTCATTGTCCTGTTGATTATAATATTGTATTTCCTCCTTCAAGCTCATTAGTACTAGATATGGTATTGTTTTATTCAGTAAGTAAAAAGTCAGATTGTAAAACTGAAAATGCTATGTTAGGGAGACAGTTTGATATTTTGGACAGAGCAATGAATTTGGAGTTAGAAGACTTGGGTTCCACCACCTCCTTGCTCTACCACTAGATCTTATTATTATTTTTTTTTTCACTTTGGACAAGTAATTTAACCTTTCTAAGCTTCAAATTTTTAATTTATAATTTTAGCAGGATGGGCTAGAAGATTACTAAAGTATTTTCTGGTTGTAGAGTTTTATGATTCTATAAATTTTTCAGTCCATCCTATAACATTAAAAACTCATCTAATATACATTAACTGAGCAGTATGCTTTGTGTTAGGCACCACGTTAGATCAAAGTCGAAGATAAATAACCAAGATAGACATGATCCCTGTACTTTTGGAGCTTTCAGCCAAGTGGAAAGACAACGATTATACTAATAATTAAAACACTAAATAATTAATTGAATTTGTGGAA
>NW_011888865.1:4373711-4376155 GCF_000151845.1 Pteropus vampyrus
AGGAAATATAGAGATAAGAAAACTGCTTGAAACAGGGGACTATAGAATGTATGCTAAATATATAAGAAGTGAAGAAGAGGTGGCTGATGGGTAAAGAAAAAATACTTGGGACAATTAACTGGATGCTATAGAATTCTGGATGGCAGAAGAGGTTTAATGTAAATAATTTGGAAGCTAATCTCCAAAACAATGGAGGTTGTGGTTAGAGGATTACAAAATTAAAGCTTTTTTAAATTGGTGCAATTTTGAGTAGTATAAATAAATGCTTAGTCTGCGGCCAAAGTAGGGGTTGGTGGCAATTAAAGGAAAAAAAATGTCACTGAGTATGAGAAGTGTCGTCTGTCTATACCCTTATCTCAGTCATTCCTATCTTTAAATAAAAGTTGAACAAAAATTTAAAGAGTTTGTTTTTAAGTAATGCCAAATCATGCTGCCCAGGATAACCATTTGTCTTGGGCCAGCACTGACCACAGAGGAGGAAACAGTAAACTATCTGCTAGGAGCATTGACAGTTGTCTAGGGAATACTTTCTCAAGAAGGTGACACCTGAGCTGAGTCTTAGAGGATAAGTACTAGTTAGCAAGGTAAAAGGAAGAGGTGTAAGGAAAAGTTCCAGATGAAAGAACTATGAGAATTATTTAAATCTAGTATTCATTCATATACTATTTCTTTTGTTCAAGGAAAGCTCAGTACTGTAAGCCACTTTGAGGAACACAAAGATGTTTCAAAACAATTCTCAGATGAAGAATATTGAATGTGAAGTCTTGCTGCAATATCTGGACTGACATATTTCCTAGATTTCAGCCTAAGGATAGAGACCAGGACTATTTTAAACACCTCTGTTCACTTAGTAACTAGAACAATAATATGATTTATAGTATGTATTCATTACATAATAGTTGAATAAATAAATGAATAAATTCAATGATAGTCTAAGTCTCAACATAAATTATATCTCAGGGTACATTTTGAACTAATGCAGAAATATACTTATTTATTCCTTTAAGAAATGGTCATATGACATTTAAACACCACCAATTTCAGAGAATTTGCATCCTTTTCAGGGCAATTGGTTTTGGGGAACTTTCAGATGTTGTATCTTCCTGAGAGTATGTCTAAATATCCTGACTTTAATTACCACCCTAACTCCCTTGTCTTACCTCTGAACTCCAAAGCAATGGAGATTAAGATAAATTCCTCTTTGACCTGGCAACAGTTCAAACACACCAACACAGCTGTATTACTTATCTCCTTTGTTCTAGCCCACCTTGTTTTCACATCAAATGTCTTTTCCCCAGGCTAAATATAGAAATTCCTTCTTTTTTTTCCCTCAATCACTCTTTGCTAGCTGTTACTCATCTTTCAGGTCTCAGATTAACTACTAGTCTCCAAAAAGCCTAACACTGAAATATTAGGTCTCCTCATCATAAGCTCCTGTATCATCTTAATTATTTTTCCTTCATGGCACTTTTTAAGTTAGACATTGTTAGTGTCTATCTTTCCTGCTAGATTCAAAATACATTAAGAGAATCGGGCCCACAAGGGAGAAAGACAAATAAATCACTGGCTATAGAGTGAAACTCAAATGAGAGATATTTGTTAAGTGAATAAACAAAAAAGTGAATATAAAATTAGAAATGACAAAAAGAAAAAAGAGAGTGCTAAGTAGAAAATAATATGAGAATAATGGGAAAGCAAGGGTCAGGAAAGGTCTTTCTCAGAACCTGATAATTAAGCCAAGCTTCAGAGGGGTAGAATTTAGTTAGGTGAAAATTTGGTTCCAGGATATTCCAGAAAGAGAGGGCAGTGTGGGAGAGGTCTCTAACATTTAACAAGTTAATATGGCTAGAGTACACCTAGTGAGGAGACCACCAGAGAGAGAGTTCAGTGGAGAGAGTGAGCGTATTGTGTTACTCAATAAGAGTGAAATGTTAGGGAAGCAAAAGGATCTTGAAACTGGATAGCCTAATAGTGCAATAAAAACTTGGCTGATATCCGTTCTACAAACTAGGGACACTATTTGTAAGCAACATAAAAATATTAAAATACAAGTAAATGGACTTTTATTTCTAGCTAAAATAGTGAAACAGGAAATGGATTTAGCCTTTCTTCTAAATCAACTAAAATAACAGACATAATTTACGAAAAAATGGCTTTCAAGATATTGTACATGAGGTAATAAATGATAGCAAATCTTAAAAATGGAAAACAAAGTAAGGCGAATCTTACCATTGTCCCAGCTACTCCCCTCAGAAATGTTCTAGGTTAAGATGTGGGGGGTAGGGCACAGATGGAGCCCAGTGGACTTCCTGAATTAACAGATGAAGCTGAGACTCTGGGAGACCAAGGGGTTTCACATAGAAGAGAAGGTGCACAAAGAGAATTACAGAGATATTCAGAGGTCCCCTTGAGTATTCATCAGTATATGCATGTAAAGAAACTGC
>NW_011888865.1:4376205-4377661 GCF_000151845.1 Pteropus vampyrus
TAAGGAGCCCAGATCAGAGACTATTATAGCAGATAGGTGAGAAATGACAGTGATTTAAATAGAATTCTTATAGTAAAAAGGGAAATAAATTGATAACTTTTTGATATATTCAGAAACTAAGATATACCAAAATTATGATTAATTTGGAAATTAGTATTGAAGAAGTGTGAGATTTCAAAGGCCATTCCATATTCTCAGGCTTTGGCAAGTAGTAGATATAGATAACATATACTAAGCTGAATTACAGCAGGGGAATGGCCACTTGGAGAAGAAGAGTAATTATTTCAATTTGGAATAATGAGTTTGTGTTGCCTATGCAACACCCCCAAAAACGTTGAATAGCATTTGGAAACAGAGATCTAAATCTTAATGGGTATATTTGGAATACATAATATATGTTACCTTAAAATATTATAAAGTTAGGGTTGTTAGCATATATACTGAATCAAAATGACAAGAATGGATTAAGTTGTCAAGGTAGAAACTATAAAAAGAAAAGAAAGAAAAGAAGGGAGGGAAAGGAAATAAGAAAAGGCCCAGGACAAAGCAATGAGGATATTCAACATATAACACTCACAAAAAGAGGAAGATAAAACAAGGAAACCAAGGAGTGATCAGAGAGGTAGCAGAGGTTAGCAGAAGGATAAGTGAGACAGAAGCACTTAGTGTCAAGGAGCCAAAGTACTTCAAGAAATAGAATATGATCAACTACACATAGAACTGCTGAAAAATCAAATAAAGTGAGGACTGAAAGTATCTACTGGTATAATTCACACAGGGGTCACTGAATAGTTCGGTAGCAGTAGTTTTGATTGAGTTGCAGAAATCAGAAGTGAGTGGACTGAGAAATTAAGAGGAGATAAGAAATAAAAATGAGTATTTTTTTTAGATGTTTGACTATAAAGGGATGAAGAGAGTTTGAATGGTAGCGAAAAGGGTTAAGAAAATCCAGGGAGTTTTTTTGTTTTTGTTTTCTTTAATGATGGGAGAATGTGTTTAAATGTTGATGTTAAGGATCCAACAAAAAGGTAAATAATATCAAAAAAAAAAAAACCACAAAAAGAAAAAAAGGGACTGACAGACACCGCTTTTTACAGAAGGGGCTTAAGAAAATCCAGGGAGTTTTTTTGTTTTTGTTTTCTTTAATGATGGGAGAATGTGTTTAAATGTTGATGTTAAGGATCCAACAGAAAGGTAAATAATACAAAAAAAAAAAAAAAAAACCACAAAAAGAAATAAAGGGACTAGCTGATAGAAAATTTGCCTAAAAACATGGAAAAGAATGAGATCCATAACATGGGGTTTAATTAGAGGAGGAACATATCCTTTAACAGATAGAAAAGAGAAAATGATAGTGGGGGTACAAGAAGATTTATAAATTTAGAAACAGAAAGTTGAAATAGTCCCCCTATGATGACTTCCACTTACTCCTGCAAAACAGAAAATGTTTCATTCA
>NW_011888865.1:4377966-4388429 GCF_000151845.1 Pteropus vampyrus
AGTAACTAGAACAATAATATGATTTATAGTATGTATTCATTACATAATAGTTGAATAAATAAATGAATAAATTCGATGATAGTCTAAGTCTCAACATAAATTATATCTCAGGGTACATTTTGAACTAATGCAGAAATATACTTATTTATTCCTTTAAGAAATGGTCATATGACATTTAAACACCACCAATTTCAGAGAATTTGCATCCTTTTCAGGGCAATTGGTTTTGGGGAACTTTCAGATGTTGTATCTTCCTGAGAGTATGTCTAAATATCCTGACTTTAATTACCACCCTAACTCCCTTGTCTTACCTCTGAACTCCAAAGCAATGGAGATTAAGATAAATTCCTCTTTGACCTGGCAACAGTTCAAACACACCAACACAGCTGTATTACTTATCTCCTTTGTTCTAGCCCACCTTGTTTTCACATCAAATGTCTTTTCCCCAGGCTAAATATAGAAATTCCTTCTTTTTTTTCCCTCAATCACTCTTTGCTAGCTGTTACTCATCTTTCAGGTCTCAGATTAACTACTAGTCTCCAAAAAGCCTAACACTGAAATATTAGGTCTCCTCATCATAAGCTCCTGTATCATCTTAATTATTTTTCCTTCATGGCACTTTTTAAGTTAGACATTGTTAGTGTCTATCTTTCCTGCTAGATTCAAAATACATTAAGAGAATCGGGCCCACAAGGGAGAAAGACAAATAAATCACTGGCTATAGAGTGAAACTCAAATGAGAGATATTTGTTAAGTGAATAAACAAAAAAGTGAATATAAAATTAGAAATGACAAAAAGAAAAAAGAGAGTGCTAAGTAGAAAATAATATGAGAATAATGGGAAAGCAAGGGTCAGGAAAGGTCTTTCTCAGAACCTGATAATTAAGCCAAGCTTCAGAGGGGTAGAATTTAGTTAGGTGAAAATTTGGTTCCAGGATATTCCAGAAAGAGAGGGCAGTGTGGGAGAGGTCTCTAACATTTAACAAGTTAATATGGCTAGAGTACACCTAGTGAGGAGACCACCAGAGAGAGAGTTCAGTGGAGAGAGTGAGCGTATTGTGTTACTCAATAAGAGTGAAATGTTAGGGAAGCAAAAGGATCTTGAAACTGGATAGCCTAATAGTGCAATAAAAACTTGGCTGATATCCGTTCTACAAACTAGGGACACTATTTGTAAGCAACATAAAAATATTAAAATACAAGTAAATGGACTTTTATTTCTAGCTAAAATAGTGAAACAGGAAATGGATTTAGCCTTTCTTCTAAATCAACTAAAATAACAGACATAATTTACGAAAAAATGGCTTTCAAGATATTGTACATGAGGTAATAAATGATAGCAAATCTTAAAAATGGAAAACAAAGTAAGGCGAATCTTACCATTGTCCCAGCTACTCCCCTCAGAAATGTTCTAGGTTAAGATGTGGGGGGTAGGGCACAGATGGAGCCCAGTGGACTTCCTGAATTAACAGATGAAGCTGAGACTCTGGGAGACCAAGGGGTTTCACATAGAAGAGAAGGTGCACAAAGAGAATTACAGAGATATTCAGAGGTCCCCTTGAGTATTCATCAGTATATGCATGTAAAGAAACTGCGTGATAATTGGAGAACTAAAAAGATAAGAGGGAACTACATCCAGTGTCAAACAGGGCCAGTTTAGTGCCTCTTCACACCATTTGGCCTGTGAAATATGTAATTTACAGGATATTAGAGAGTACTCAGAGGGATCTTATGTTAGTTGTGGAGAAAAATTACCCTTAGATTAAATGTTGTTTGGTCCACCAAACATAACTTAAAATCAGTATACAAAAAGATCACTGTTTCCATGTAACTTAACAGTGATCCAGGAAAAACCTCAAGAATATTTATAGGAGTACAAAACTGTCCAATACCAAATAAGGTACAATGTCTAGTATCTCATATAAAGTACTCAGGCATGTAAATTTATACCTAACAAATTTATCTTTCATAAATTAAGGTGAAATAAATACATTCTCAGATACACAAAAGCTGAAAGAATTTATCACTAGCAGACTCACATTACAATTAATGTTAATGGAGTCCTTCAAGCAGAAGGAAAATGATATCAGATGGAAATATAAATCTATGCAAAAGAATAACAATCACTGCAGATGAGAACTTCATGAGTAAGTACGTAAGCTTTTTCATATTATTTAAATCTTACAAGATAAATAGACAATTTGGACAAAAATATTAACAATGCAGTGTGGAATTTATAAAAGTAACATGTATGACCACAGTAGCTAAAGGTTGGAGATGAAGAGAAAAGGAAGTGTTCATTATGGGATTCTTATATAATATGTTTAGTGATATAAAATCTCTTGAAAGTAGATTGTGAAAAGTGGAAGAAGTGTATTGTAAACCATAGCAACCACTAAAATAACAAAATGAGAAGTTATAGATAACAATTAAGACAGATGAAAAAATTAAACCATGTAAACACTCAATGGATCCAAAATAATGCATAAAATTTAAAAAAAAAAAGACAAAGGACATATGGGACAAATACAAAACAAAATTAGTCACATTAAATTAAGATGATCTAACTATACCAATTAAAAACCTGGGATTGACTGGATAACCCCTCTCCCCCCAAAAAGCAAGAACTAACTATACAAACCACTTAAAAGTAATATACTTTAAATACAAAGACATGAGTAAATCTAAAGTAAAATATGTTTTAAAATATATACAAAGATATACAATTCTAATATGTAACAATAGAAAGCTGGAGTGGCTATATAATATGAAGTAGATTTAATATCAAGGCATATTTCCAGGTTATTTTGAAGTATCATTTGTTTTCCAATATTTTGGGATTTTCTAAAGACTTTTCTGTTTTTAATTTCTAATTTAATTTAAATTAAATTAGAGAAAAATTTTTTGTATGACTTGAATCCTCAAATTGTAACTGGAGTTATTTGAGGTAATTTCCTCAATTGGATAAAGAATATCTACAAAAAACCTACAAGAAACATTATACTTAATGGTGAAAGGTAGCTTTCATCTTAAAATCAGGAGACAGACATTGGCATCCCCTCTTACTACTTCAATTTAATATACAATGGTTCAGGAGGTTTTAGGAGTACAACATTCTAGCCAGCACTAATTCATAGATGACATGTTTAAGCTTAAAATCCAGTGAAATCTATTTAAAAAAAAAAAAACCTACTACAATTAATAAGGAAGTTAGGCAAAGTTGTAAAAGAAAAGATCAAGCAAAAAAATCAATTGTATGATTTTGTGCTAGTAACAAGAATCAGAAATTGAAATTGGAATACAATACTATATATCAATAAAATAACAAAAATACAAAATACTGATAAATCTGTTAGAAAAGACTCAAAAATGTTCATTGAAAACTATAAAATATATACGAGGAAAACTATTAAACTGATGAAAAATCAAAGAACTAAATAGATGTAGAGATATTACAAGTCTGTGAAAAGGAAGACTCAATATTATCCTCAAGAAATTAGTTCTTCCCAAGTTGATCTATAGATTCAATGCAATCTCAATCAAAATTCCAGCAAGTTATTTTGTAGATGTCTACAAACTGCTTCTAAGGTTCATATGGAGAGGCAAAAGATCCAAAATAGCTAATATAATATTGAAGGCAAACAGAGTTGAGGATTAATGCTACCTGACTTCAAGACTTACTATAAAGCTATAGAAATCAAGACAAGGAGATATTGGTGAAAGAATGGACAAATAGATCAATGAAACAAAATAAAACACCCAGAAATAGACCCATATATTACAGTCAACAAATCTTTGACAAAGGAGCAAAAACAATACAATGGAGATAAGATAATCTTTTCAACAAATGGTGCTGGAACTGGACATCCACATAAAAAAAGTGAATCTAGACATAGACCTTATACTCTTCACAAAAATAAACTCAAACTTAATCACAAGAATTAAAGGTAAAAGACAAACCTTTACAAATTTTACAAGATAACATTAAAAAAACTAGATGACCTTGGGTATGGCAATGGCTTTTGAAATACAACACCAAAGGCATGATGCATAAAAGAAATAATTGACAAGCCAAACTTCAATAAAATTAAAAACTATTGCTCTGTGAAAGATAATATCAAGAGAAATAGAAGAGAAACCACAGACTGGGATAAAATATCTGCAAAAGACATATATAATAAAGGACTATTATATAAAATATACAAAGAACTCTTAAACTCAACAATAAGAATAAAAACAACCCGATTAAATCATGGGCCAAAGTTCTCAACTGACACCTCACCAAAGAAGATACACAAATGGAAAATAAGCACATGAAATGATGTTCCACTTCAGATGTCATTAGAGAAATGTAAATTAAAACAATAATGAAATATCACTACACACCTATTAGAAAGGCCAGAATCTGGAACATTAAAAACACCAAATTCTGGTGAGGATGTTGAGCAACAGAAACATTCATTGCTGGTGGGAATGCACAATGGTACAGACACTTTGGAAGAGAGTTTAGTGATTTCTTATGACACTAAACATACTCTTACCATAAGGTTGAATAATCGCACTCCTTGATACTTCCCAAAGAAGTTGATAACTTATATCCATAGAAAAACCTGAACATGAACGTTTACAATAACTTTATTCATCATTACCAAAACTTTGAAGCAACTGAGATGTTGTGCAATACGTTAATGGATAAACTGTGGTACAGCCAGACAATGTGCTCTTGAGCTGTGAAAAGACAGGGAGGAACTTCAAATGCGTATTACTACATGAAAGAAGCAAATCTTAAAAGACTATATGCTATATGATTCCAACTATATGTTATTCTGGAAAAGGCAAAACTATGAAGAGAGTAAAAAGATCAATGGTTGCCAGGGGTTGTGGATGGGGTGGGGTAAATAGGCCAAGCATAGAGAATTTTTAAAGCAATAAAAATATTCTGCATAATACTGTAACAATGGAAACATATCATTATATATTTGTTAAAATCAATAGAGTTAAATGTAATGTAAACTATAGACTTTGGGTGATTATGTTGTGTTAGTGTAGGTTCATCAA
Source organism: Pteropus vampyrus (assembly GCF_000151845.1). Taxonomy (NCBI): domain Eukaryota; kingdom Metazoa; phylum Chordata; class Mammalia; order Chiroptera; family Pteropodidae; genus Pteropus; species Pteropus vampyrus. The sequence continues at coordinate 4,383,025 of NW_011888865.1, forward strand.
TTATAACAAATGTAACAGTCTTGTAGGGGATGTTGATAATTGGGGAAGTTATGCATATGCGGAGGCAGGAGTTATATGGGAAATCTTTGTACCTCCTCTTCTGTTTTATTGTGGATTTAACACTTCTCTTGAAATATAAATTCTTAATTAAAAAATAACTAACACTTCCAAGAGAAATTAAAGAATATCAAACTAAAAAGATAAATATACCATGTTCATGGATTGGAAGACTGAATATCATTATGATGCCAATTTTCTCAAAATGATTTGCAGATTCAAAGCAATCTCGAAAAAAAATTGTTTGCTTTTTTTGTAGAAATTGACTAACAGAGTCTAAAAGTTATATGGAAATAAAAATGACCAAGAATCACTAAAACAATTTTTTAAATAAAGAATGAAGTTGGAGAACTAGTACTAGCTAATTTCAAAGCTTATTATAAAGCTACGATTATCAAGGCACAATTATCAAGTATTGTATTGGAATAAATATAGACATAGAGGAATGGACTGAATAGACACTACAAAAATAAACGCATGCACATATAGAAAACTGATCCACATAACAAAGTTTCAAAAACAATTTGGTAAAGAAAATGGTCTATTTAAAAAATGGTGTTGTAACACTGAGGTACTCACGCAAAAACAGAAAAAAGAAATAAAAGGAAAAGAAAGGAAGGAAAGAAGAAAGGAAAGAAGAAAAGGGAAGGAAGGAGGGGGAAAGGAAGAAAGGAAAGAAGAGATATTTTTCATCTATATCTTGCATCAGATGTAAATATTATTCAAAATATATAATAGACCTAAAGGTAAAACATACAATAACAAAAATTCTAGAAGTAAGTATAGGGAAACATTTGTGTAACATTGGGTTAGGTAAAAATTTCTTAAATATGACAAAAAAAGCATGATCTATAAAAGAAAAAATTGATAAATGAAATCATTAAAATTTAAAATGTCTACTCTTCTAAAGACACTGTTAAAAACATGAAATAACAAGTCAAAACTTGGAAAAAATGTGTGCAACCCGTACATCTGATAATAACTTGTATCCAGAATATATAAAAGACCTTAAAACTTCAACGATAAGAAAACAAATAGTTCAATGAAAAATACACAGATGCCTAACCAAAAAAGTTATATAGATGGCAAAAAGCAGTGGAAAAGATGCTAAAAACACTATTAGCCATTAAGAAAAAGTAAATTAAAACTACAATGATGTAGCACAACATAACTATTAGAATGTCTAAGAATAAATAGACTATAAGTAGCATTAGAGAATAAATAAACAGTATTGGGGAAACTGTGGAATAGTTGTACAATGGAATACTATTCACCAATATATAGGAATAAATTCTTGATACATATTCCAGCATATATAAATCTCAAAATACTTATTATGAGTGAAAGAAGGTGGACATAAAAGAGTATGTACTGTATGATTCAATTTTTACAAATGTCTAAAAAATGCAAACTATATTCTATATTGATAGAAAATAGGTCAGTGATTTCCTGTGGATGTGGTAAGATGAGATAAGGAGGGGCCAAGAACACAGAGAGGTCCTTTGGCAGTGACAGATGTATTCATTATCCTGATTGTGGTGGTGGTTTCATGGATGTATCTATATGTCAAAATTCATCAAACTGTACCCTATACATAATTGTACTTTGTGCAGCTTATTTTATATCGTCTATACCTCAATAAAGTTATATGTGTCTGTGTAAGTATATATATACATATGATACATATACATATAATACATATACATTACATATACATACAATACATATACATATAATACATATATAATAACATAAAGATTATATATAATATATAATAAATAATAAATAATACAATTGTATATATATTGCAGGAGAATTAAAGATGTGTATGTGCAAAGTTATATATGTGACTTTCTGTTTAAAGTTATCCTCAAATCTATTCCATGCTACAATTCAATATCCTAAATGTATAGGATTACCTCACTTTAGAATGTCTCCTGGGTAATATTCTGTTTTATTGTAGTTACTTTCATTTACTCATATTTTCTGCAGTGCTCGGCTTAGTACTTTGCATGCAGTAAATATTAGCTAATTCGTAGTTGAGTTTAGTAGAAGTAAGCTTCTAGAGGGAATTATTTTTCCCCCAAGGATAGTTGTAATGGGACTTTAAAAACAAAAAAAGATTTCTTAGAAAAATCACAGTTTAATTTAAAGGTCAAAGATTCTAAACCAATTGGAAATAAAAGCCAAATAGTTAAATACTTTTTCTCAGTTAAACCAATTTAAACCTCATATCTGCCTTCATAGTTTACATAGAGGAAGATTTATTTTTATACTAAGTTCCCATTCATTTAGAATATATACAACAAGGAAGATCAAATAAATGATTTTAAAAATGATATAAAGCAAAAAATTTGTATAATGCAATAACTTTTGGTATACAAATTAACTTTCCCCTAACCCCCAGGATACTGTTAGAAATAAGCATCTTAATAATATGCATTTTTAAGAGCCACCTAAATCCAAGCCTTCTTTATGTAGAACAGACTGAGGCTCAAAAGCGTCTTGCCCAAGGTCCCATGGCTGCTATGTTGTACTAGGGATGTGATGTGTTCTGTGAGTGCTAGTTCTCCAAAAAGTTCTGCTCTCTGGCTGGCCTGTGGACAGACAGCTCAGGTCATAACTCTTTGTTCAGAGCTTGCCAATACAGTTGATGGTAATTTTAATCATTACCACCTCTGAGCCATTTTTTTCTTTAGATGCTCTAAAATTACTCATGTTGAGAAAGTAGACAGTTCTACATGTGTATGTTGTGTATATATATATATATATATGGATATATATGTGTGTGTATGTGTATGTGCATGTGTATGTATAGATAGATAGACAGACAGACAGACAGACAGTTTGCAACGTACTCAGGCTTGGGCTAGATTCTAACCACTGAAATAAGACATAATAATGTAACAAATGACATGTCATAGATTTCCATTTTCTCAGGCTTGATCAGAGATTGCCCAAATAGGAACATATCTTTGGAAAGATTTGTAAAGGTGAAGTAACAGAGAGAGGACAGGAGAGAACACTAATTTCAACACTCTATCAGGCACCTTGCCAAGCCTACTACAGATGCTATATTACATAATACAACAATCTGAAAGGTAGCTACTATTAACCCCATTTTATAGACTGAAAAACTTGCTAACTTTATAAAGCAACAAAGTAACAGAGTTATTATTTAAATTTAGGGTTGTATGATTACATAGGGTTTCCACTACACTATACCACCTCCCAGACAGATCCAGCACAGAGGAAAAAATTCGTGTTTTCATATTATTCAGGAAGCATAATTCAAATATAAACTCAGATCATGATGTCACTGAGAACTTTATGAAAATATGTCTTTTATACTGCTTTTATCTTTTTAAATATGAATGCCATGATTCTGTTCCCCGAAAAAAGAAATAATAGAATCAGAAATAATAAGTGAATATATTTGTAAAGAATCAATCATTCTAAGCAAACCTAATTACTTTTTTTCTTCCAACAGAATTACATGCCTAAAAGATAATGGAAGTACAAAAGACATAATGTATCTTGATTGCTAGACATTAACTAGTACAATTAATTGAAAATAGTCTCAATCTGGAATAAAAATTGACTTCATAGGAACAAAAGGGCAATGTCATAACCTGTCAGAGGCCTGTCTGGGCTGTCTGCCTCGCCCAGTCACAACTGCCATTTGTAATGGTACTTGTAGGGGCAGCAATTGTCTGGAATTACAAAGCAGACAAATCCTTCTGTCTAGTGCTGGGTCTGCCCAGCGAAGAGATCCAACTTGCATTAGATGGAGATAAAAGCGGGGGTGGGGCTGAAGAAGTTACACACTAAAGAGTAGTAATTGTAAAACAAATATGTAATGATTCAGCAAAGAAATGTGCGAAACTACCTAAAGAACCTACCATAACCTCCAAAACTTTGTTTGTTGCTGAATTTGAACAGAATTTTACCAAACATTGAAATAAACAATGTATCGGTCAGAGTCAGTTTTTAAAAGCCTAGAAAAAAGAACCACTGAGACAGAATGTGAACCGTTTTAGACTTAGCAAAATCCAGTAACCCAGGGGCACCCAAGTCATTCAGGGTTGGAAGAAGAATTGAATCACCAGTGTGTCATTGTCTCCCAATTTTAATCAACTAAACTTCTCTGATGTCACTCGGTGTAAAGATGTACAATATGACTCAAATTCTTCTATGTCCTTTATGCCAGACACTGCTAGGCCTCGAAAGTCAAAGAGATGACCAAGAAGTGGTTGGTAGTAGCAATATGTGCAACCTCCTGTAACTGAGATAACTTACTACAGAGTGGTAAATAAAGAGACAGCTTCCTTCTTTCTTCCCATGTGCTTGCGACTCTTTTGAAGAAAGTAGATCTTGGTTTAATCAGAAGGCATGAATAGGCCGCTATACAATGTACTCACTGGACCTTCAGCCAGGAAAGAGACGGCCAGACTTACCAAAGCTATCATACCCTTGGACTTAACCTACGAAGCATTGTCTTTATTCAGATTTTACACAGAGTGAAAACTTGAGCTACTTATTAGGAAGAAGACAAAGAAAATTCCTCATAAATCATGCAGACCAAAGAAGCTTATGTGTGCAGTTTAGAGATATAAAAATGTCCCTGGAAATAGCTTTTATTTGCCTAAGCTGAAGAGAGACAAATTCATCCTAGGCAAAAAAAATGAGGTCTTCCATATCCCATTCTGGGATCCCATCCTGCCTGGCCATGAGTGTGACAGACTGAGATTATTAGAGCTCCGGATTGATGGTTCTCAAAATTGTGCACATGGGAGAGTGCCCCAAAGTCACAGTACTTCTCATAAAAGAACATGAAAGATTATGTTTTTAATTACTAGCAAACCATGTAATTTGTACTGATTCAGATGTTATTTCATAGTTGAGTACAGTGTTGATACACAATAGCAGACAACAGTTTAAGTAAAATTCAGAGAAAATAAAAAAAGAACTTTCTGTAAACTTAGTGTTTAATATGTTATTCTGAAAAAGGATCATTTTTCTATCTTAGTAAGATACATCTAGTATACATGCTTCTTATGCATATTATTTGAGAAACACTGGCTTGGATCCAGGAAAAGCTTAACTTCTGAATATTTTACCTCAGGATTTAAACTTTGTTCATTCATAAAACAAATTTCAAAGCAATCACTTCCTTTTGGGTTTGTAGTCCACTCTTCAGTATCTAAGGGCAGATGAAGTGTCTTCTAATTTTGACATAATCCTGCTGCCACTGCTTCAGAGGTCTCAGACAAACATTTTTTAAATTATTTGACATTGTATCATTTTTTTCTAAAAATAATTCTTTGCGTTATGGTCTTATGGGGTTA
>NW_011888865.1:4388479-4393245 GCF_000151845.1 Pteropus vampyrus
AAAATCCAGTAACCCAGGGGCACCCAAGTCATTCAGGGTTGGAAGAAGAATTGAATCACCAGTGTGTCATTGTCTCCCAATTTTAATCAACTAAACTTCTCTGATGTCACTCGGTGTAAAGATGTACAATATGACTCAAATTCTTCTATGTCCTTTATGCCAGACACTGCTAGGCCTCGAAAGTCAAAGAGATGACCAAGAAGTAGTTGGTAGTAGCAATATGTGCAACCTCCTGTAACTGAGATAACTTACTACAGAGTGGTAAATAAAGAGACAGCTTCCTTCTTTCTTCCCATGTGCTTGCGACTCTTTTGAAGAAAGTAGATCTTGGTTTAATCAGAAGGCATGAATAGGCCGCTATACAATGTACTCACTGGACCTTCAGCCAGGAAAGAGACGGCCAGACTTACCAAAGCTATCATACCCTTGGACTTAACCTACGAAGCATTGTCTTTATTCAGATTTTACACAGAGTGAAAACTTGAGCTACTTATTAGGAAGAAGACAAAGAAAATTCCTCATAAATCATGCAGACCAAAGAAGCTTATGTGTGCAGTTTAGAGATATAAAAATGTCCCTGGAAATAGCTTTTATTTGCCTAAGCTGAAGAGAGACAAATTCATCCTAGGCAAAAAAAATGAGGTCTTCCATATCCCATTCTGGGATCCCATCCTGCCTGGCCATGAGTGTGACAGACTGAGATTATTAGAGCTCCGGATTGATGGTTCTCAAAATTGTGCACATGGGAGAGTGCCCCAAAGTCACAGTACTTCTCATAAAAGAACATGAAAGATTATGTTTTTAATTACTAGCAAACCATGTAATTTGTACTGATTCAGATGTTATTTCATAGTTGAGTACAGTGTTGATACACAATAGCAGACAACAGTTTAAGTAAAATTCAGAGAAAATAAAAAAAGAACTTTCTGTAAACTTAGTGTTTAATATGTTATTCTGAAAAAGGATCATTTTTCTATCTTAGTAAGATACATCTAGTATACATGCTTCTTATGCATATTATTTGAGAAACACTGGCTTGGATCCAGGAAAAGCTTAACTTCTGAATATTTTACCTCAGGATTTAAACTTTGTTCATTCATAAAACAAATTTCAAAGCAATCACTTCCTTTTGGGTTTGTAGTCCACTCTTCAGTATCTAAGGGCAGATGAAGTGTCTTCTAATTTTGACATAATCCTGCTGCCACTGCTTCAGAGGTCTCAGACAAACATTTTTTAAATTATTTGACATTGTATCATTTTTTTCTAAAAATAATTCTTTGCGTTATGGTCTTATGGGGTTATGTTACCATTGCTCTTTTGGAGTTCCCAAATGCAAAGTATTGGGGAAGATTTTTCTGATATAAATTTCATAAGTAACGTTTATTGTTAAAGGCTAGTCCTTTTCATGCTGCCTAATTACAAACATATTCTGATGACACAGATAAAATCTCGTTTATAAATACTGTATCAGAAACCAGTCTAAGTGCTCTCTCAAATAATACTGAATTTGGCAAGTATCTGTAGCTGAAGTAGAACCTTCCTAAAATTGATTCTTTGGAGTATATTTAAGGATTTAGAACCACTTAAAATATTTTTCAGGATTCCTATTCTCCAAAGCTTATATTTATTTGGGCAAAGTAAAGGTTTCTAAAGAGAAAAAAACACTCTCCAGATTTTCTATCGGGTCTATACATACCTCAAACTTGTTTTCAAGAAGAACTTACTTCTCTTAAGATCATCACAATTTTCTGAACTTATAATAATATCGAAGGAACACCTATTCACCAGGACCACCAATCTTCTCGGCTTGGAGTCTGTAAATGTAATTAGTAGATGTTCATAGTGCCAAGCTTGACCTTGACCTTAACAGAGCACTTAAAAAAAATATTTTACTTGTTGTATTATAGGATTGCCTTATATATAACAATGTTTACTCTGGTTTAAATTAAAATGTTCATCTTAACCTCAGGTTAAACATCCCTTGACCAATGAATCCTTTCCTTACCTGTCTAAATTATCCTATGATTCTTTCCCATTCATCGTACTTGCAGTTACTGGTTTGTATATAAGCACCACAGGTATGCAAGTAACCTCAGAGCAGGGTTCTGTCCGGACTTACGCACTACTGCATGACCAGTATCTAGCAGAGCACCCAGAACATACTTGGCAGCAAAAGTATGTTGAATAAACAAATTACTTAATTAAAACCTTTGGAGGAATATTTCTGAAACTCTTCAAAACTCTTTGTTATAGTATTGCCATGCTCATAGAAGGAATTCTAACAGAGCTTTGTCTAAACTCACTGGGTCCCATGGAAACTTTGACTTTAAATCTCATTGAAAAACAAACACAAAACAAAAATTCAAAACAATAAAAGACTCTCTAGCCAGTGAGACTTTATAATGACAGGCCATAGAAATTAAGAGATCTGTTTGTAATTTTTCAAACATAAGCAAAACAATTTTTGCAATACAGTCAACTGAATCAAAAAAAAAAATTAGCCTACAGGAAAAAGGCAGATTCTTTCAGACATTAATAACATCTGCTTAAGTTCAGGATGATTCAATATTAATGTGCCAGTATATTTAAGAATATAGAGCAGAAATTCTGTTCAAAAAAGGACTATCTTTGAGGAAAATGGAATTCAGATTTCTCTATAACAGTACTTCATAACCTGATGGGACATCGATTAGTTTTATTAAGTCCATAAACCTCCTGAAATTGTGAGCAAAACTTTCAAGTGTATTCAAAATATCTTTTACTAGGAAGAGAACCCATAGCTTTCTTATCTCAGTTTCTAACTCAAAAAATTTAACAACTGCTCCAGTAGAGTGAAGTCTAAGAATCATAGTGGCAGGTAATATTATCTGCTCTTAGGTGATATTGATTATTCACAGGTCATTAGGATCTCCGAAACTATAATTTTCAGGTAGTAAGTTCAAGAGACACTAGGACCTTACAGTATTCCCTGCAGTATATACAAATGACTGCTCAGAAGGTATAGGCTGATGTCTTGGTGATATATAAGATATAAATTACAGGTGATTAATTTATGCATATTAATTACCTGTAAAGATGCTAGATAAGGTAGTTTTCATTACTTTCCTTATCCAAGAATGTGAAGCTTTTATAAATCCCCCAATATAACAATTTATATTAGAGCTATTCAAACTTAGCTGTGAAGTTTCAATATGATTATTTTCATTAAGAAATTCATTTACATTCCCACCAGCAGTCTATGAAGGTTCCTATTTCCTGACAACATCTCCAACACTTGTTATTACTTGTCCTGTTGATAATAGCCATTCTAACAGTTGTGAGGTGATGTCTCATTGTGGTTTTGATATGCATTTCTCTAAAACCTGATGAAGTTGAACATCTTTTCATATGTCTGTTGATCATTTGTATGTTTTCTTTGGAGAAGCATCCATTCAAGTCCTCTGTCCATCTTTTAATTGGATTGTTTTTTCATTGTTGAGTTGTATGAGTTCTTCATATATTTTGAATATTAACCCCTTATCGAAAGCATTGTTTGCAAATATCTTCTCCCATTCAGTTGGCTACCTCATTGCTTTGTTGATGGTTTCTTTTGCGGTGCAGAAGATTTTTAAGTTGATATAGTCCCATTCATTTTTTTTACTTTTACTTCCCTTGCCTTTGAGGTCAGATTCATAAAATCTTCTCTAAATCTAAGATCCAGTATCTATGTTTTCTTCTATGCAATTTATTGTTTCAGGTCTTATATTTACGTCTTTGATTCATTTTCAGTTAATTTTGGTGTATGGTGACAGATAGCAATCTAGTTTCATTCTTTTGCATGTGGCTTTCCAATTTTCTTAGCACAATTTATTGAAGAGGCTTTCCTTTCTCCGCTGTATGTTTTTGGCTCCTTTGTCAAAAATTGTTTGCTCAAAAATACGGGGGTTTATTTCTGGAGTCTCAGTTCTATTCCATTGGTCTGTTTTTCTATCAATACCATGCTGTTTTGATTATTGTCAGCTTGTAGTATAATTTGAAGTCAGGCAGTGTGATACCTCCAGCTGTGTTCTTTTTTTCTAAGGATTGCTTTGGCTATTCAAGGTCTTTTGTGATTCCATACAAATCTGATGACTTTTTTGTTTTATTTTTTTTAAAAAATGCCATTGGGATTTTGATGGGAATTGCATTAAATATGTATAGTGCTTTGGGTGATATGGTCATTTTAACTCTGTTGATTCTTCCAATCCATTAAAAAAAGAAAGAAAGAAAGAAAGAAAGAAATTCATTAGTCATTTCATGTGAGAAATACAAAAAGTTCTTGGTAAGAACATCTCTATAAGTCATGTTTAAGGTTTCAATAACTTGATTACATATTTTCTTAAGGATATGGGGTTTTTGATGGTAAACAGGGAAATTCCATGTGTTTTCAGTCATTAAACCAGTTTATTTTAAGATAGAACTTCTGATTAAAGATCTTAATTTTTCTAATTATTTGAATGCTGGTTAAAAATAAATTGTCCTGAAATAAAAATCAACCTTCTTAGGAAAAAAAAAAAAATATATACAATTTTTAAGCCCCTCCTATTTGACATCAAATAAGTAAAGCACTTTTAAAATTCTATTTTATTTAATCCTCAGAACAAATCTGTGTTGTGTATATTCCCCATTTTACAGAGGAGAAAACAAGTCCAGGGAGAATAAGTAATCTGCCCAAGATTATTGAATATATATAACATGCTATAAATCCATGTCTCTGTCAACATATTCAATTTTTTCTACTTCTACTC
>NW_011888865.1:4393295-4406121 GCF_000151845.1 Pteropus vampyrus
TTGTTTGCAAATATCTTCTCCCATTCAGTTGGCTACCTCATTGCTTTGTTGATGGTTTCTTTTGCGGTGCAGAAGATTTTTAAGTTGATATAGTCCCATTCATTTTTTTTACTTTTACTTCCCTTGCCTTTGAGGTCAGATTCATAAAATCTTCTCTAAATCTAAGATCCAGTATCTATGTTTTCTTCTATGCAATTTATTGTTTCAGGTCTTATATTTACGTCTTTGATTCATTTTCAGTTAATTTTGGTGTATGGTGACAGATAGCAATCTAGTTTCATTCTTTTGCATGTGGCTTTCCAATTTTCTTAGCACAATTTATTGAAGAGGCTTTCCTTTCTCCGCTGTATGTTTTTGGCTCCTTTGTCAAAAATTGTTTGCTCAAAAATACGGGGGTTTATTTCTGGAGTCTCAGTTCTATTCCATTGGTCTGTTTTTCTATCAATACCATGCTGTTTTGATTATTGTCAGCTTGTAGTATAATTTGAAGTCAGGCAGTGTGATACCTCCAGCTGTGTTCTTTTTTTCTAAGGATTGCTTTGGCTATTCAAGGTCTTTTGTGATTCCATACAAATCTGATGACTTTTTTGTTTTATTTTTTTTAAAAAATGCCATTGGGATTTTGATGGGAATTGCATTAAATATGTATAGTGCTTTGGGTGATATGGTCATTTTAACTCTGTTGATTCTTCCAATCCATTAAAAAAAGAAAGAAAGAAAGAAAGAAAGAAATTCATTAGTCATTTCATGTGAGAAATACAAAAAGTTCTTGGTAAGAACATCTCTATAAGTCATGTTTAAGGTTTCAATAACTTGATTACATATTTTCTTAAGGATATGGGGTTTTTGATGGTAAACAGGGAAATTCCATGTGTTTTCAGTCATTAAACCAGTTTATTTTAAGATAGAACTTCTGATTAAAGATCTTAATTTTTCTAATTATTTGAATGCTGGTTAAAAATAAATTGTCCTGAAATAAAAATCAACCTTCTTAGGAAAAAAAAAAAAATATATACAATTTTTAAGCCCCTCCTATTTGACATCAAATAAGTAAAGCACTTTTAAAATTCTATTTTATTTAATCCTCAGAACAAATCTGTGTTGTGTATATTCCCCATTTTACAGAGGAGAAAACAAGTCCAGGGAGAATAAGTAATCTGCCCAAGATTATTGAATATATATAACATGCTATAAATCCATGTCTCTGTCAACATATTCAATTTTTTCTACTTCTACTCACATGACTTTTTAAAAATTAAATTTATTGGGATATGGGCCCAGCATACTTCCTCTGGGATATAATTTATGTTCAATAAGCTGTATCTATTTTAATAGTACAGTTAAGAGAGTTTTGATAAATGTATATAACCATGGAACCATCACCAAAATTAAGATATTTTCAGAATAATAGTTCTAGGATACTTAGTTCCCTTATAAGTTTTCTTCTGTCACTTTGCAGTCAATCTTCTCTCTACTCCTGGCTCCAGGAAATCATTAACATATTTTTTCCTTCAATTTTTAAATTTTACATCTTTATTGAAGATAATTAACCACAATAAAATTCAACTGTTTAAAGTATAAAATTCAATGCCTTTAGTATGTTCACAGAGTTGTTCCACAATCTTCATATTCTAATTTTAGGATATTTTTATTACTCCAAAAATAAACTCTTTGCCCATTAGCTGTTATTCCCCATCTCCACTCTTTCCCCCTAACATCCTCACCCCAAGCTTCAACAAACATTTGTTTATTTTTTGCCTTCTCTGCACATTTCATCAAAATTGAATCATACAATATAGTCTTTGGAGATAAGCTTCTTTCACTTAACATAAATGAAAATCCATCCATGTTGTAGCACAAATCAGATCTTCATTCTCCTCTTTTTTTCCAAATAGTCTACCCTATAGATATACCACAAATTATTTATCTATTCATTATTTGATGGACATTTGAGTCCAACACTTTTTGACTATTATTAATAGTGCTACTATAAACATATATGTATAAATTTTTTGTAGACATGTTTTTGTTTCTCCTTGAGTGTACACCTAGAGTGGGACTTCCTGTTTCCAGTTCAGCATGTAAAGAGTTTGGAAGTCCTCACTTCTGCCCGCATGAGAAAAAAACTTGAACGAACTGAAAATCAACAACTCTTCCTGGATCCATTGGAGAACTGAGGTCACCAGTGACCTCTCCCTCCAAAATTTAAGAGGCAGATAGGCAGATACAGAGAATCACAACTTGATGGAGGAGAAACTCGTGAACTGAATTCTTTGGGAAGCAGTACCAGAGGAGTAGGTAATTGAAGAATTGCTAGAAGCTCGGTATGGGCAAGTCTGAGAATTAAAAATTCCAGGAGGGCCTAGTCTTAAAGGCAGCCCCTACACTTTTAGGACTTCGGAAGTCCTGCCAGGTTCTCACAATGAAAACTAAGGGAAAATCCCCTCATGCTTCAAATAGGAGGAAGCTAAAAGTAACCTTTTTAAAAAGCTCTGAGGATTATGTTCCTAATAAGGCTTGCTCTCAAAACATAAAACAGAACAAAACAAACAAACACACACACACACACACACACACACACACACACAAAACACCTCTAATTTCTCAGAACCTAACCAACCTGGGGAAGGGAAATATTGACTGCAACCTGCTCTACCCTTCCACATGAATAAGGCAAATATCCAAGTATAGTCCTTTCTAGTCTTGCTGCCTCAGCTAAAGGTGAGGGGGACTGAGAAGCACTTGTGAGAGTTTATGGGCACAGGCTCACTAAAAGACAGACCAAATCGTAGGCTACAGAATGCTTACCCTCTCCTTAATACTTACCATGATGACAATAGGGCCTCTGTATAACAAGGGATTACAACGGAAAGAAATGTATGTCTCAAATTTTATTTAAGAAATCTCTAGGAAACTCCCAAAGATAATAGGGAGATAATAACAAGAACATCTGTGAAAATTTTAGCCTCTGACACCTCCAGCTATAGCAAATAGTAAATACAGTCTAATCCTTAGCCAGATAAGCATGAAACCTCATACTAAAGGTTATTTAACTCAGTTCCTTTTACCCAGTGCATAATGTCTGGCTTTCAACAACAAAAAAAAATATTGCAAAGCATATTAACAAACCAAAAACAAACAAACAAACAAACAAACAAAAACACACAGTTTGAAAAGACAGAGCAAGCTTCAGAACCACACTCAGATAAAGCAGAAATATTGGAATTATCAGATCAGGAATTTAAAACAACTATGATTAAATGCTAAAGGCTCTAATGAATAATGTAGTGATGTAAGCAGAGAAATGGAAACTCTAAGAAAGAATAGAAAGAAAATGCTAGAAATTAAAAACATTGTAGCAAAAATGAAGTATACCTTTGATGAACTCATCGATACACTAGACATGATCAAAGAGAATCAGTGAGCTTGAAAAACTATCAATAGAGGTTTCCAAAACTGAAATGCATATAGAAAAAAAGAAAAGACAGAACAGGATATCCAAGATCTATGGGACGATTACAAAAGTGTAACATATATGTAATGGGACATATAACACATAAATCTAAGAAAGGACTTTTATCCACCATACATGAGGAACTCTTACAACACAATAAGGAGACAAAAAAACCAATACAAAAATGGGCAAAATATTTGAAGTGATGTTTTACAAAACAAGATTAAAAAATGGCCAATGAGCAGATAAAAAGTACTCAACTTCAGGGAAATGCAAATTAGGACCAAAATGAGATCCTTACACATTCATTTTCTGGACACTTACAGAAAATTGGTGGGATGGAAGTAGAGTGGAGGGTACAAACGCTAACTGCTTATGATGAAAACAGTAAAATCAGAGGAAAACATAATCAAAAGCAGCTACTCAAACTAAAATGATATGATTTTGAGATTCATATATATTAAAAAAAAAAAAGATCTGCAGTAGCCATCTTGGTGTTCCTTGCAAGAATATGCTAAAGGCATTTTTGTCTGGGTTAGCTCTATCTCTTTGACACTCTGGTAATGAAGGCTTGAGTCCACAGCAGCTCCCCTTCCACTGAGAAAAAAATCTGAAATCACCCCTCTGTACTTTTGCCAAATTGGATAATCCAATGCTAAATGAAATGCAGTATGCTATAATAGAGGGAGTGATTGGAAAGGAAATGAGAAGATTCTGTCCTTAATGAACTATGTGACATGAAGAATTTCATTAAACTGCAGGACTTCTGTGCTCTCATTGGTTAAGAAGCCTCTACGAGATGATATCTAAGATATATTCTACTTTTTATAATTTTCTAATTTGTCATTCAAATAACTTTCCACTTAAAGATCCACCTGAGTTCATGATCTAAAACTTTACTGAAAAGATGAGTATTGGAATTAATGTTTAAAATGATCAGATGATAAAGAATATCTTGTAGTTCTTACATAAGATTACATTACATTGCATTAATTCATTAATTTAATAAATATTCACTAAGTATCTGTCACGTTATTTGGTACTCTGTTAAGCTGCAGGTATAAAATAGTAATCAATACATTTCAAGTCCTCAATTAAATTATAAAAAAAAAGGGAGACAGGCCAACGGAAAAATTCTGAACCTGTGAGAAGTGCTGTGATTTAAATAAATGTGAAATATTTTGAAAGCACAAAAGAAAATTACTTCACATGGTTTTCCGGAAGTTAAGGAAAGTTTTTAAAAGTAGATGATATCTTCTGCATGAAATTGTTCTATGGATGATAGAGAGATTTACAGATACAATGAAACAACCCTTGGTTTCACAATGATAATGACCAGAAGACAAGATACAGATAAATGAGGTATTGGATAAAAAATTTAAAGTAACATAAAAAAATAACCTACACATATTTTTATCATATTTTAAGAGTGAAAATTTCCTCCAAATAAAGAAATCAAGGACATCTTGAAGGAAACTGTGGCACATCAGCAGGTGTTCAAAGGACAAGGGGAAGCATTCCAGAAAGATATTTATTAAGCCAAGAGCTAGGGAATGGCTAACAATGTCAATTACCAAATCCTGCAGTAAGGAACGGGACTTCCAAAGCTTACATTTTTGGAGAGTTCAAGGGTGTGTCACCTATCAGATACATTTATACTTAGAGACAAATGATATCATCAAGGCTCTCTCACTCCCTCTATTCCTTGACTCTCATTATCTCTGCTTCCTTATGAATAGTGACCAAATTCTTTTGTGCTACAGGCATCTCTAAGCCAACATCTTTTAACCTTAGTAATGCAGATATAGAATCTTCTTTCTCTCTGTCTCTCTCTGTTTCTTAATATTCATGTATCAGATGCGACAGACTCTATCATTTCTTTGTACATTACTTAAACCGATCACTGTGAAGTGTCAAATGGGTCGTGATGCTTAAGACCTGAGTCTGTACCATTGAATCTAGAGAGCAGCGAACAGTGATGCCCCCTTTAGAACTGGGAAGGGCTGGGAATGGATAGCTGTCTAGAAAGTGAGAGATCCTGGACTTATACACTACAGTCGTTGCCCCGAGGAGCTAAGAAAAAAAAAATAGTGGTAAAAAAACCTTAAAGTGTTTTCCCCTTCGCTACATATGAAAGTACAGACTGTTAAGTCAGTCCCTGATAAATATTTACTGATTTTTAAAAGAAACATACTGATTCCCCAAATGTCAAGCATTTAAGAACATTTCATTACATAGTCCCACCAAAACAAAATATTTAGGACTTACATTCCAAAACATATATTCCTCACCCCATCAGCAAACACAAACACACATTTGGAAATAAAAGCAGAGTTTGAAATCTGTAAATAAAACATGAGATGAAGATGTTGAAAAATAGTAAAAAATGATAAAATTACTAGAGCTTTTGAATGTGGACTGTTAAAAATACTTGAAAAATTGATTCAAGAATTGGTAAAAGGTTTTCCACGAAGTAAAAGTAAACTTTTAAAGTTTTCTTGAATATAACAATATCTACTCAGGAGAGTTGAATCAATTCACAGTAGTTTACTCACAGTGTATCACAGGGTATTTCTCACCAACCACAGTTATCTAGAATGTAGAAAGAAAACAAAGTCCTTCAAGAAATTAAACTAGATATCCCTAGAACTCATCCTCTTGGGTAACAGGAAAGCATCACTCATAGTTTTATGTCTTTATATTAAAGTCTCTTATAACAAGATTAACTAAGTTAGCTATATGGATTCCTGGAGTAATAGATTCGATCCAATAGATGAGAAAGTAAACTCTCAAGTGGCAAGCATATTGATACTACATAGAAAGACAAAAGATAACCCAATGATGAAAGAAGAGACTTAAATGAGAATATAAAAAGGCAATATATTCTGAGAGTGAAAGGATGGAAACAAAACAGATGGGTTAAAAGATGCCCTCAAAAAATAACAGTATTTTGTTTGTGTAAAAGATACATAACTAGCTCTGTTATTTAACTGTTCCTTAATTGAGCATCCTTCTCTGTTGTTTTCCCTCTACAGAGGTTAAAATTAAAAGAGCTCATCAGCTAGTTTATTCTTAGGTATTTAACTGAGAGAAATGAAAACATCTGTGCACAACAAAGTCTTTCACATGAATGTTTATAGCACTTTTATTCACAATAGCCCCAAATTAGAAACAACCTCAGTGTCCATCAGCGAGTGAATGGATAAACAAAATATGTTATATTGATACAAGAGAAACCTATTCATTGATAACAAGGAATAAACTGCCAATACATCCAAAAATATAAATAAATCTCAAAATCATCTTACTGGACAAAAGAAAGTAAACACAAATGAATATGTATAGTATATAGATTTTATTAACATAAAAATTCAGAAAATGCAAGCTAATATGAAAAAAAGATCAGTAGTTGTCTGGGACCAAAGTTGAAGGGAAGATAGACTGCAAAGGGGCCAAGGAAACTTTTGGGGGTGATGTAAATATTCTGTATTTGATTCTTGTGGTGGTTCATAGGCATATTCATCTCCCTTAAATTTATCTAATTGTATACTTTAAATTGATGCTTTTTTCTTCATAAATTCTACTCAATAAAGTCAATTAAAAATATGAGTATTTCTGAAAATTTGTTCATCTTAAATATGAAGCAGAGCCTACTTACCATGAATGTCAAGTAGGTTCTAATTCTTAGTGCTCTTTTCCTGAACAGTATTTGAAAAGATTCTTTTAAGATTTATTAAGGCAAGAGATGTAATAATTTTAAAAAAAGCAAAGGAGAGATACTAACAAGTATTGATCATCAATTAGGTATAAATATTTTATTCATGTTATTTATTTCAATGTAATAGAGATAATTTAATCCATATTATAAGTGAAAAATCCTAAAGCTTAGAAAGTTTCTCTAATTTTCTGGTTTTCATATCATTTGATATTGCTCCATATTCCTACATAAGATTTCCTTCCTTAACATATTGAGGTACATATTATATACAGTAAGCTGTACCCATTTTAAGTGCACATTCCAGTGAGAGTTAATAAATGATTAACTGCTTGTGCAATCATTGTCACGACCAATATTCAGAACATTTTCATCACATCAAACATTTCTTTAATGCCATTCCCTATTAATCACTCCTAACCCCAGCCCTAGTAAATCATGAATCTGCTTTCTCTGACAATAGTTTGCGATTTCTAATATGCAAACTTTTATATTTTTATATTGAATATAACTTGTATATTTTTATATTAAATGTAAACTCATATATTAAAAAAAGAATATGAATAGAATCACATCCTTTTGTGTGTCTTTAATTCAGCATAATCATTTCATACTAAATACACATTGCTATGTATATAAGCAATTTGCCCTTTTAAAATTATTGAGTAGTATTCAGTTATATAAATATACATACTTTATTTTTTAATTCAATCACCTATTGATTCATACTTAGATTAGTCCTAGTTTCCAGTATGGGACTATTACAAATAAAGCTCTCACGAACATTTCGTACAAATCTATGTGCACATATCTTTTCTCTTGGTTAAGTGTCTAGCTGTGGAATAGCTGGGTAGTCCTGTAGTTGTACGATTAACTTTAAAAGAAGCTTCCAAATGGTTTTCCAAAGTGGTTTTACTATTTTACATCTGTACCAGCAGTGAATAATAGCTTCTGCTGCTCTACCTTCTGCAAACACTTGGTATTGTCATTTTTAAAAATTATCCATTCTAATGAATGTGTAAGGTATCTCATTTTGGTCCCAATTTGCATTTCCTAAAGTTGAGTATTTTTGTGTGTGTGCTTATTGACTATTTTAAAATCTTTGTAAAGCATCACTTCAGATATTTTGCCATTTTTGGATTGGGTTGTTGTCTTCTTATTGTATTGTAAGAGTTCATGTATTAAGAATGAGAGCCCTTGGTCAAATATATGTTTTGTAAATATTTTCTCACAATTTGTACTGGCCTTTTCATTTTCTTAATGGTTTTAAATTACAAAGAGTAAAAGTTTTAAATTTTATGTTTGATTAATCAATTTGGGGGGGGTTATGATTTTTGAGTGCTAGATAAAAAAAAATGTTTACCTACTATAAGGTTTTGAAGATTTCGCTTACATCTTCTATAAATTTTATATTTTAGATTTTACATTTATGTCCATAATACATTTCAATTTAACCTTTTATTTATGGTACGTGGTGAAGATTGATGTTCATTTTTCTCCCACATAAATATTCAATTATTCTAGCACTATTTGTTTAAAAGACTCTCTTTTCCTATTCAATTATATTGGCATCTTTGTCCAAAATTTACTATATATATGTGAGCCTATTTTGGATACTGTCTATTCTTTTCCATCGATTTTTATGCTAATATCACATTGTCTTGATGAATATAGCTTTACAATAAGTCTTGAAATCAAATTGTTTAAGTCCTTCGGCTTTGTTTTTTCTTTTTAAAATTGTTTTAACTAATATGGATCATTGAATTTTCCAATAAATTTTAGAATCCACTTGTCAATTTCCCTACCAAAAAAAGTTTGGTATGATTTTGATCGTGACAGAGTTAAATCATTATATCAATTTGGGAAAAATCATTTTAACAAGGCTTTAGTCTTCCAATAAGCAAATATGGCATACCTCTCCATTTACTTAGGTCTTATTAAATTGCTTTAAGCAATGTTTTGTAGCTTTTATTGCATAGGTCTTGCACATATTATGTTTAATTTATTCCTAAGCATTTTATGTTTTTGATGCTATTAAAATTGACTTACATTCTTTCTCTTGTTTTCCAATTGTCCATTGTCATTTTATAGAAATGCTATTGACTTTTGTATACTGACCTTACATCCTGACCTTACTAAATTGATTTATTAGTTTTAGTTGCCTTTTTGTAAATGCCTTAGAATTTTCTACATATATAACCATGGCATCTGCAAATAAAATGGTTTTGTTTATTTTTTCATTTGACTTGCCTTTATTTCTTTTTCTTGCCTTATTCATCCTATCAAGACTTTTGATTAAGATCTGGTAAAATACTGAATAGAAGATATGAGAGAGAACATCTGCCTTGTTTCTGATCTTAGGAAGAAAGCATTCTTGGTTTTACCATTAAGTATGATGATAGTACTGAGGGTTTTTTAGATGTCTTTAATCTGGGTAAACAAGTTCTTTTTCAGTCAGAACTTTCCGAAGAGTTTTTATAATAAATGAATGTTAAACTTTATGAAATACTCTTATCTACATCTATTGAGATGATTGCATAATTCTTCCTTGCTATTTTTTTAATTTAGTGAATTACATTGATTGATGTTGAATGTTAACCCAAACTTAAATTTCTAACATAAACCACACTTGCTCATGATATATTAGAGTGTTTATATATTGTTTGATTCAATTTTATAATATTTTGTTAGAATTCATATGCTTTTTGAAATATGGAACATTATCACCTCACACCTGTTAGAATGGCTATCCTCAATAAATCAAAAAGCAACAAATGTTGACGAGGATATGGAGAAAAGGGAACCTTTATACACTGTTTGTGAGATTACAAATTGGTACGGCAGCTATGGAAAAACAGTCTGGACGTTTCTCGAAAAATTAAAAATGGATATACCTTTTGATCCAGCAATTGCACTTCTGGGTGTTTATCTAAAGAAAACCAAAACAATAATTTGTAAAGATCTATGCACCCAATATTCACAGAAGCAACCTATATACCCATCAACAGATGATTGGATAAAGTTATGGTTCATATATACAATGGAATATTGCTCAGCCATTAAAAAAAAAGAAATCCTACCATTTGTAATGACATGGATGGACCTAGAGGTTATTATGCTAAGTGAAATAAGTCAGACAGAGAAAGATAAACACCACATGATTTCACTTATGTGTGGAATCTAAGGAACAAAAAGAACAAACTAATCAAAAACAGACTCACAAATATAGTGGACAATTTGGTGACGGACAGAGGGGAAGGGGCTTGGGGGGTTGGGAGAATTGGGTGAAGGGTTAAATTAGTAGTTGATAGATGGTCACCGGGATGGGGAGCGTGGCATAGGGAATGCAGTTAGCATTAATATGTTGGCTAGGTGGAGGGCCAGGGGAGGGAGGGAGCAATTGAGGGGATAATTTTATGAACTATATAGATCTCTAACCAATGTACTGTATACTTGAAACTAATTAAAATAAATAAATTTAAAAAATATGCAACATTAAGTTATATTAGCAATCATATGAAACAACTTATTACATTCTTTAATGTGATATAGGTGAGTTATAATTAATTTGGTTTGAGGTTAATGGTAAATACCTTTGTAATTCACTTTCATTTATAGTTACTTTATTGTAAACTCTCCTGATGTAAGAATATTCCTCTGTCTACTGTGCCAATACATCTAACTTTGTGATCTTAAGATACAGGGTCAAAAGATCTGTTATGATATAATCTTACTCGACTATAGTAAAATGGGCACAGTAGAGGAGAAAAGGTTTGAAATGCATCAGTCAGAAACTAGTGTGTGGAAAATCCTTCCAAATAGAAATATTTAGCTCACTATATATATTTTTCCTCTCTGAAACCCTGGTTACATCTAATTGAGTAGTTAGGCCCTCCTGATGTAGCTAGAGCTTATTAAGGTGTTTTATGAAAGAGAATTTCCTATTTTTAGGGAATCATTAGAGGGCAGTTTAAAGGCAATAAGTATTTTCTATACCTTTTTATATTTGAATGAGAGTATGAGAAGAACAAATGTACATTAAGTCTTACAAAGTGATGAATGTAATAAATACAAGGAGTTTTGAACCATACAGACCCAAGTTGGAATTATATATTGCTACATCCTAATTAAGTGACAGTGAGCATGCTTCCATGAACTTTGGTCTTCTCTTTAAAATGGAAATAAAATATCAATCTCTCATGCGTGATATAAGGAATATGTAAAGCATTTATCACTGTGCTTTAAATTATGCTGGCTATTTCCAGCATAATTAAACTATAATTATCACGATCCCTCCTCCCTCTTTTTCCATGAAACGCAGTTTCTGATATAGGTAACCTGTTTCGTGAGCAGCTAAAAGATGAGAATATAGATGCAGGAAGCCAAATTCCAAAAAGTGTGGAGAGACTCAGAGAAAGAGTGACAAAAAGAAGAAGAAATCTGTGTGCTTATAATGAGGCTGACTTTTGAGAGGTAGCGATGATTGGACAAGCGGGATTCTTAGAAAGTTTTGTGTTTGATGTACCGTCTAACCCCTTTCTCAGTGTCCTCAGGAGACCTTCAGTAAAGATTTACATTCCTCTTCAAGGGTTTTTGGAAGCAAATTTGTGTTTATTTTTAATGTGACTGTGATAAGACTAGATTTAAGGCAGGAACAGGAAAGGGTAAATATACTCAATTTACAACCATAATCAAGTTAACTAAAACCAAAGTGTCAGTTTAAGAGTAGGCAAAGAAAAGAATGCATTGTGGAAATCAGGGAAAAGTGGCCTGAATATATAGACTTTTGATATATCAAATAACCTATAATGTTAGAAGAAATTGAAACAGGTAAAATACCTAGAAATAGATCCTAGACAGTCCTGAAGCCAAAGATTATTTGTTAAAAAGCCACGACTATCATGTTTGGATACTATATTTAAAGTTAATTCCAGAGTGTCTCCTGAGATGTTTAGAAATGCAAGATTCTTGAAGAAGCTATAGAAAGAACAGAAGATAAAATATCAACCCCCAATCATTTTTTTTAAAAGATAAACTTTGTCCAGAGGGAATATACAAACTCTAAAATCCTGTCTCCAGACGGTTTAATGCTTTTATTTTTTTCAGTGACACGCTGGAAAGCTTTCATTGGTAAATCTATCCAAGACTGGAAAATAAATTAGGGTTGTTTACCAAATTAGACACAATATTCAAAGATTGGATATGATAAAGAAAGCTTTGTGGATAGTAGTCATAGCACAGGACTTCCATTTCACTGGATTTGATGTTATTCTAAATTCTGTATGTTTTGGGAGTCAGGGGGGACTGCGCTTGCTTTCATATAGATAGAACTCATAAAAGAAATGAAAATACATAAAAACTAATAATGGCAAATATCAATTTTTAGCACCCACTGTATACTAGTTATTTTACATCTTCTATTGTCAAGCATCACTGTGATTTTGAAGAACATTAATTATAATATTAATATTATAAATAAAAAAAAGCCAATTTTATTTTAAATAGTGGTAAACTGATCTAGGCAAGCTTACAGAGGTTGATGAGATGATATTCAAATTCAAACCTGCCTTGCACCAAATCCCATGTTCTTTTCAGCTATAGGTTATAGGTATGGTCAATGGAGTGGACTCTTTTTAGAATGTCTAGCTTACAAAGAC
>NW_011888865.1:4406644-4409242 GCF_000151845.1 Pteropus vampyrus
AGGTATACAGTACAACGATTAGACATTTGTATAATTTATGAAGTGATTCCCCCCAGTTACTCTAGCACCCATCTGGCTCTACACATAGGCATTACAATAATATGAACTGTATTCCCTATGTACTCTATGACCCTGAGACTATTTTGTAACTACTAATTTATACTTCTTCACCCCTTCACCTTTTTCATGCAGTACCCAGGCCCCTTCCCCGATGGCAATCACCAGTTTGTCCTCTGTATCTGTGAGTCTGTTTTCATTTGGTTTGTTCATTTTGTTCCTTAGATTCCACGTGTAAGTGAAATCATATGGTATTTATCTTTCTCTGTCTAACTTATTTCACTCAGCATAATACCTTCTAGGTTCATCCATGTTGTTGGAAATGGTAAGATTTCATTTTTCTTTTATGGCTGAGTAATACTCAATTGTATACATGTTCCATAGCTTCATTATTCAATTTTCTATTGCTGGGCCCTTAGGTTGCTTCCATATATTGGCTATTGTGAATAGCACTGCAGTGAACATAGGGGTGCATAGTTCTTTATGAATTAGGGTTTTGATTTTCTTTGGATAAACACCCAGAAGTGCAATTGCAGGGTCAAATGGTAGTTCCATTTTTAATTTTTTGAGAAACCTCTATGCTGTTTTCCGTAGCGGCTGTACCAATATGCAATCCCACCAACAATGTACGAGGGTTCTCTTTCCCCCACATCCTCACCAACATTTGTTGTTTTTTGATTTATTGACGATAGTCATTCCGACAGATGTGAGGGGATATCTCATTGTGGTTTCAATTTGCATTTCTCCAATGATTAGTGATCTGAAGCATCTTTTCATATGTCTATTGGCCATCTGTATTTCCTCTTTGGAGAAATACGTATTCAGGTCTTCTGCCCATTTTTAATTAGATTGTTTTCGTTGTTGTTGTTGTCGTTGTTAAGTTGTATGAGTTCTTTATTAATTTTGGATATTAACCCCTTATCAGGTGTATACATAGGCAAATATCTTCTATTCAGTAGGCTGTCTTTTCGTTTTGTTGCTGGTTTCCTTTGCTGTGAGAACAATTTAAGTTTTATGCAGTTCTATTTATTTTTTTCTTTTGTTTCCCTTGCCCAAGGAGATATATCAGGAAAAAAATTACTAATAGCAATATCAGAGAGTTTACTGCCTGTTGTCTTCTAGATGCTTTATGGTCTGGGGTCTTATATTTAAGTCTTTAATCTATTTTGAGTTTATCTTTGAATATGGTGTAAGAAAATGGTCCAGTTTCATTTTTATTTTTTTATATATCCATCCAGTTTTCCTAACACCATTTGTTGAAGAAACTGCCTTTACCTCATTGTACATTCTTACTGCCTTTATTATAGATTAATGACCATCTAAGTGTAGACTTAATTCTGGGTTCACTATTCTGTTCCATAGATCTTTGTATCTGTATTTATGCCAGTACCATCCTATTTTGATTACTATATCTTTATAGTATAATTTGATATCAGGTAGTATGATACCTCCAACCTTGTTCTTTCTCAAATTCGCTTGGCTATTCAGGATATTTTATGGTTCCATATAAATTTTTTGGATTAGTTATTCTAGTTCTCTCTTTTGCTTACCTCCAGCTGGCTTTCTTTATGTGCAGTCTAACGGTTCTAATACCAAATGTGCCAGAGTTGATTTTTATCAAGAGGATAAACAGGCAATAACATTTTACTGGTTTTACTGTCCTCAAAGATTAAGTTGACCCTAGGGGCTATGTCTTTTCTTATGAAGATCTGTGTAGATCTCTAGCTCTGTATTTCTCTGTATTTGTACAGAGAGGTCACACATTTGGCCTCACTCACATGCTGAGGACCTCTTTCTAGATAACAATGATTTTAAGACACCTAGACCAGTAATTCCAAAGTGTTGGCGTGAAGACCCACACAAATTTTGGGTAAAACAGTCCTAAATTTGAATCCAAGATGTTAGCTGCCTGAGTGATCTTGGTAAAATCACTTTAGTCCAACTAAATCTTGATATTTAAAAATGGAGATAACAGTACATATCTCAATTTATGGTTGTATGGCCTAGAAACAAACTATGTTAAGCGCCTAACAGTGTTTGACATACAGTAGGCACTCAATAAATGATATTTTTTCATTGCTTGCCACAATTCTGACCTTATTATCCTATTGCTAACAAGTGACATTGCCAATTATATAAATTCCTTAAATTCATTTTCTACATAATTTCTATATAATCTTCCTTTATAACAGATCCTTCCCTCCTTTCCTTCCTTTCTTCTTTCTTCTGTTTCTTTTTCCTGCCTCAAACATTGTTAACTACCTGAAGCACAAACTAAAGCTATAGCTGCCATCTTTAAGGATTCACAGTTTAGTGAGAGAAATATCACAGCGATACAGCAGCATGGGCTGGGCTGGGCATAACAGTAGAGGGAAGCTCCTGTACTAAGGTGACACAACAAAGCAATATCTAACTCAAACTAAAGGTTCAGAAGAAATTACCTGATGCCCATTTCTTGAGTTTACTCTTTGGAGAAAAGCTGTTCAGGAGAGCTATAATATCTGCTTCTAATCCATTGAGAGTGAAAAATAATTTTTTTTT
>NW_011888865.1:4409292-4426915 GCF_000151845.1 Pteropus vampyrus
TCACTATTCTGTTCCATAGATCTTTGTATCTGTATTTATGCCAGTACCATCCTATTTTGATTACTATATCTTTATAGTATAATTTGATATCAGGTAGTATGATACCTCCAACCTTGTTCTTTCTCAAATTCGCTTGGCTATTCAGGATATTTTATGGTTCCATATAAATTTTTTGGATTAGTTATTCTAGTTCTCTCTTTTGCTTACCTCCAGCTGGCTTTCTTTATGTGCAGTCTAACAGTTCTAATACCAAATGTGCCAGAGTTGATTTTTATCAAGAGGATAAACAGGCAATAACATTTTACTGGTTTTACTGTCCTCAAAGATTAAGTTGACCCTAGGGGCTATGTCTTTTCTTATGAAGATCTGTGTAGATCTCTAGCTCTGTATTTCTCTGTATTTGTACAGAGAGGTCACACATTTGGCCTCACTCACATGCTGAGGACCTCTTTCTAGATAACAATGATTTTAAGACACCTAGACCAGTAATTCCAAAGTGTTGGCGTGAAGACCCACACAAATTTTGGGTAAAACAGTCCTAAATTTGAATCCAAGATGTTAGCTGCCTGAGTGATCTTGGTAAAATCACTTTAGTCCAACTAAATCTTGATATTTAAAAATGGAGATAACAGTACATATCTCAATTTATGGTTGTATGGCCTAGAAACAAACTATGTTAAGCGCCTAACAGTGTTTGACATACAGTAGGCACTCAATAAATGATATTTTTTCATTGCTTGCCACAATTCTGACCTTATTATCCTATTGCTAACAAGTGACATTGCCAATTATATAAATTCCTTAAATTCATTTTCTACATAATTTCTATATAATCTTCCTTTATAACAGATCCTTCCCTCCTTTCCTTCCTTTCTTCTTTCTTCTGTTTCTTTTTCCTGCCTCAAACATTGTTAACTACCTGAAGCACAAACTAAAGCTATAGCTGCCATCTTTAAGGATTCACAGTTTAGTGAGAGAAATATCACAGCGATACAGCAGCATGGGCTGGGCTGGGCATAACAGTAGAGGGAAGCTCCTGTACTAAGGTGACACAACAAAGCAATATCTAACTCAAACTAAAGGTTCAGAAGAAATTACCTGATGCCCATTTCTTGAGTTTACTCTTTGGAGAAAAGCTGTTCAGGAGAGCTATAATATCTGCTTCTAATCCATTGAGAGTGAAAAATAATTTTTTTTTTCTATTAAGTGTTTAAGATTTGTGAGTTCTTGGTTATAAAAATTAATATTAGTTATATTGACTAACTTAGATTCCAGGAACTCATTTCCCCAAGTTATGAATACCTGTACCAGGTAAGACTCAGGAACCACTTTCCTGCACAGATTTATGACTATTGTTTGTTGTAAAGGTTGTTGATTCAACACAGCTTATCCCGAATCCTTTCTTTTGATCCATTCCAGGCTGCTTTTTTTTCTCTACCATCCATGCCCTTACCCTAATACAGGCCCCCTTGGTGATGTCTGATTACATCACCTGACTCACCTCACAGTGGCTATCTTGTCTCCAGCTGCCCAACTATGTTGGGAGGACAAATAGAACAAAGTCCTTATTACCAAAAGGGCAGCTTTAATTCCAGTTTCCCACGTACTCCAAGGCTCAATTTCTGTTTTTATGCTTTTCTCAATTCTCCAAAGACTCATTGTTCCTGCTCACTCTGGGGCACTGCTCTGTGATTAGACAGGAAGGCTCTTTCCTAGCCATTCTGAAAAATAGTTTTTGTTGTAGCATAAGCATAGACCTTGGTTTTCTGATTCTCTGTTTTCAATTTCCTCTACTGGTATTAGCACAATCTACAGTCTTGATCCTACTCTTTACTCTCCCCATCGTCTCTCTCTGCCTTCCCTCCTCTTCAGCAAATACACACTATCTCCACATCTCACACACCATAGTTGACGTGATGCATCCTCATTATCATCAAATTTCCCATAGAATCTTGTTTTGTCCTATATCCCATTACATAGGACATGGTTCAGATTTCTTTGTACAGCTCTTTCTGGGGCCATCTCCCCAGGGCTAGATCCAATCTTCTGAGTTAGAGTTCTCTGTAAGAAAGGAAATTAGCTTAGATTGGTCTCAGAGTTCTCCTAGATCTTGTTCTTTAAATTTTTTCACTCATTAGATTGGGATCCAAAGAATCTTGCCTGGAAACACACCGGAGCTAGATGAACATGTGGGACATGGTGCTTTTACAAGTTTGGTTGCCCTTATTGAATTTTCTTTATGCTATGCTTTTATCCTTTTTAATTTCACTGTTCAGTTCCAGTATATTTTGCACATAGAACTGTTTCATTATGACTGCTTGTACATAAAAGTAGATGATAACTGTCAATTCTAAGAGAAAAGTCTCTAAGTAAGATCTTGGATTTTTAACTCCTTCCCAATTCCAAGGCTTTGAATTTGGAGTCTAATTTTATAAAACTGAAAAGTGACTTAATATGGAGCTTTTATACAAGAGCTTGATCTTTGCAATCCTAAAATCTTTTTTTTATTTTTTATTTTTGTTATATTTTTTCTTTATTAAAGTAATATTAAACACATTACAGGAAAAAAGAAGCAAATAAAAGAATTATTCAATCTCAGCACACTTTGATTAGAAATGTTAGCATTTTTCTACTGTCGATGTAAGAAATATCCAAACCTGTAGAGAATTTTAATGAGTTTTATTTGAGCCAAACTCATGACATTTGCTGGGAAGCAAAATCTCAACGGATAAGAAAATGTTCCAGAGAATGGCAATTTTGTAGCTTATTGTATACATTAGAATCAAAGGAGGAGGTATAAGGAGAGGTTATACGAAATTCACTGGTGGTAGATTAAGAGGGTGGGAGAAAGCAAAGTGGAAATCTCTGAGATTGGATTAAAAGTAAAACTGAGGGACACATACTTCTTTTACATTGGTGGGTACAGAGAGTTAATAATTAACATTTACAGCACATAGAGATGGTATGAGGACAAGATAACAGAGGAGTTCTAGGGACTCCTACTCTCTGAAAGTAGGCTATGCCCTGAGGGATCTGGAAATAAAGGATTACTCTGACATTCCAAGGATGTGTTATCTTAAATGCAAAAAGACAATAGATGGGCTTACTTATGGTAAGGCTGACCTTTGTTAAGAAAGCTATAGGCCCAGGATGTGATTATTCCTCTGACCTGCTTTTATTTAGGAATTTTTTTGTTCGGACCTTCCAATGTGGTTAATTTCAGTCTCTGAGTTTGAGGACCCACCATGCAGGCCTCCCCTGAGTTTGTCAGGTTTAGTATGAGGCCTCTTTTTCATCCACACTACTATCTTCCAGCCATATTTTATGAATGAAAGATGTATCACAGTTTTCTTGAATTTTATTGTAACTAATTATTCTGCTCCATTTGGGATTTTAGTTATTTGACCATTTGCTCTTCAACTGCCTTTCACCTAAATGCTAAAGTCAAAAGATATATAAATGATTTCTCCAAAGAGGAGCTCACTGATTTTTCAGTGATACCCAAGAGCAAATAATTGTCAAAAAAACAGCATTAGTTTATCCACTAAAGAAATAAAAGATGACCTTTTCTACTTCCCTCAACAAGGAGCTAAATAACAGTGAACTACCAAATGCTATGGAACAAATTTTTATCAGATTCTTAATGCAATTTATCACGATCAGCCTTTCCTCCTTTCTTTTCTTTTTGGTATCTCTCCTCTCTCTCTCATCTTGTTAGAGTAGGCACTGTGTTAATATCTGAGGATATAGAGCTGAATAAGATAGAATTTAAAAAAATGTTTAACTAAAATCATACAGTATTTAAATAGAACCCTAAGTGAACAATTTTAACAAGATTACTTGACAAACTAGATAGCAGCAATATAAAAAATTAATTATAGCTATAACACAGCATAATATATTACAGAAAAATTTTTATTTCTGAAAACACCACTGAAAAATCAATAGAAAAAATAAAAGCATATTTATTTCAGCCATGGAGGAAAATAAATTTCCAAAGATGGAAGTATTGAGTGAGAAGAAAAATTTCACAGTCTCTTAGTTCAGACCTGACCTTTCACTTATCCAGAAAACTTTACTAAATCCTGCCTTAAATTTGCTCCTGGGGTTATCTTTCTAATCATGTTTCTCTCCTGTTTAATCACCTTCGACAGAACACTATCACTCATCAATAAAGTCCAATAACTTCAGCAGTCTTACTTGATCTTTCTGTCTCTGCATCTCTGCAGTTTCATAATAACATGTGATCTCTCTCCCTTGCCTCCTTTTCCTACTCCCACTTCAGTTATCCAAAGATCCAGGATTGTAGGGCTGCTGCAAGGATTAAATCAATTTAGGTATTCTCATACTTCAAAAAGTACCCTCTGGTACATCAAAAGCAATTGAATAAATATTACCATATATGCTATTAACATTACTTCTAGTTCTACTAGCACTGTTACTACTACTACTACTACTCCTTCTACAATAGCTACTACTTTTTCCTCCTTCTCTCCATTAATTTTGACAATTGTTATTATAATTAGCTAGATCCAATGGCTAACATAGAGAGGTATTACCATCCCCAGTTTTCACTCAAGGAAATAAGATTAGGATAGCTTAAGTCAACTGCCTAAGATTTAAAAGTTATGAAGCCAGAACTCAAATCCAGACTGTCTTGACATAAATCTTTGCTTTCTTATACACCATAGTCATTTCCAATGAGAAGGATATGTGGGTGAATCTTCATTTTGAAAACAATAAAATAATTCTTGGAGAATTTAGAGATGTATATCTGAACTACATAAATAAGATTATGCCCACTTCAGAAATTAACAAGCTAGAAGTAAGCTGAACTGGTGTTAAATATTTGACTGAAATCCAAAAAAGCAAGACATATCCAGAGCCAACAAGAGCAGCTTGATTCTTCATATTTTGAATTTTTGCCATTGTTTAAAAATATAAAGACAGAATGTAACATGTTAGAAGTAAAATGTCAGCCAATGTCCTTAGTCAAAATTGGGAATTGCTTTATTTTTATAATGCTCTAGAATAATGTTATACAAACATTATGACTTGCTGCATATATTATTCAATTTTTCATACTGAGCATTAAAATATATAATAAAATATTTGAATTTAAAAAGCATACTCATATTGCAGGGGGGAAAAGTCCCTTGAATTGTTATTATAAAATGCTTATAAACATCCTTATATATATATTCTATATAAGGAATTGTACTAAAAACATATATTTCCTTTTTTCTCCTCCAGTTTATCATAAGCACATTTAATTTTGAATTGTAAATTTACAGAAAAATGCATAGATCCCCTCTTAAGACCAAACTGCCCATTTTTAGATGCAGTAATGTTACTTGAAGATGTTCACTTACACTATCAAAATTGAAAAAAAAAATATGTCACATATAATGATTCTTTCATTCTAAAGTCAGTTCTTAATCCTGTAAATTGAGTTTGTATCCAAGCACACATGATATAGAGGAGGTCAGTTGCACATGTGCTTTTCATCCCCAACTCTGACTCAAATCTCTTTTCGATCTTACCATGAGAGTTTGCCTGGACCAGCCACCTAATTTGAGAACATCTTTTTTATTTTCCTCATTCAATACTAAACCAGAACATAGAGCAACTAGTGCTGCTTTGCCCTTTTCCTCTAGATCCCCTGCTGGTTTCTTTATGAATTTAGCAGTTCACTTGCCATGGAACGGAGCCTGCCCTCACACTAAAAGCCATAAACATCGGCAAACTCATCCAAATGCAGTTTCCTTCATCTGTGTGCCGAACAACTTCTAAAATCTGCCTGTATTTGGTTGCTCTCCACAGACTTCTTGTAGTCGTTTATTATATTTTGTCCAGAGTTTATATCTTTCCTCTGTCGGCAATTTAATTCAATAAAATCGATTGTTGGTATCTTGAACAGAAAACTCCTAAAAGAAAAAAAAAGAAAAGAAAACTCCTCAATGGTTCTATAACTTTTACGTCTTTTGTCATTAAAATCCTGGCATTCATCCTTAAAATTTCAAACCATTGAGTTCTCTCAATGATTATCCTTTAGAAGCATCTGATGACATTGACATAAAACTGTTTCTGAAATTCTGTTTCTGAAAATGGAGCCAACTCACTAATAGCTAAAGCTTCACTTTTCAAATGTATCAAGACAAACTCGGAATTGTAAAAGAATAAAATTAACTTTGAACACTCATTTGATCTGATAGAATTAAGAACAAGGCACAGCAGGGGATAGCCTATCTCTGCTCCATGATATCTGGGAGCCCGGTGTTATGAACTCAATGTTTATGTCCCCCCAAAATTCATATGTTGAAGCACTAACCCCAAACTTGATGGCATTAGAAGATGGGGTCATTGGGAGGTAATTAGGGTTAGATGAGGTGATGAGGATAGAGTCCTCATAATGAGGTTAGTGACTTTATAAAAAGAGTCCAGAGAGTTTGTAGTTGCTCTCTGCCATGTGAGGACACAGCAAGAAGATGGTTATCTGCAAGCCAGAAAGAGAGCTCTGATAGGAACAGAGTGGCTGGTACATTGATATTGAACTTCCCAGCCTCCAGAATTTTAAGAAATAAACTTCTGTTGTTTAAGGCACTCAGTCTGTGGTATTCTGTTATGGCAGTACTAACTGACTAAGACACTAGGCCTCTTTCCCTCCCTCCTTCTCTCTCTTCTTCCCTTGCTCACTCTCTCTTTCTTTCTCTCTCTTTCTCTAGCTTCCTCAGAGCATGGTAGCCTCAGGTTGGATTTTTTTACATCCTTACTCAGGGCTTCAAGAAACAGTGCTTCAAGAGACAGGAAGTAGAAGATGACAGACTCCTCAGGCCTGAGACCAGAAACTGACACAGTATCACTTCAGCTATATTCTATTGATCAAAGCAGTCACAGAGCCCACCCAGCATGAGGGGAGCAGTTATGTACCCCATCTCTCAATGGGAGGAGTGTGAAAGAATTTGTAGGCATTCTAATCTACCTCAATCCACCCTCCAATCATAAATTAACTTAACTTAAATTAACGTCTGCTGTAAAATACATCATCACTCTCCCAACTCTCTCCACATTCTCAACTAGTTATAGGACCAGACTCAGGCTTGAAGTTAAAGATCTCATCATCTAAGTAAGGTCCAAGTGCAGATTAGGTATATCAGGTATGGTTCTTCTCATTGTAAAAACTTATTAACTAAAGAAACAATCTACCTGTGTCCCCTATACATGTAACATAAAATGATGGGACAACAAGATAAGCATAGTAAACACTCCTATTCAAAAATGAGAAAAGAAGGCACATAGAAATACCTAATCTATAATAATTTTAAAATCTAACTAGTCTATGTTGTCATTTCTTTGATTGGGAGTAATTCTTCATGCCTCTTAGCTTTACCCTCTGGGAACTTGCTTCCCCCTGCTAAGTCATTCTTCCATTCTTTAAAGAAATTGACTGTACTTGCAACTAAGCAGTTTTCTCAGCCTGTTTCTTGCCTATAATAGTCCATGGGTATCTAAAGTCCACTTTTTTATTATGAACTCTTACTGTTCTTTTCATGCCACACTCATAGTTTCTTTAAAAATTTTAGAGCTACTTGGGTATCAAATTATAATTTACTCCATTAAACAAAGGCTATACTCACATATATTTTCAGAGATAGGTTCTCTTTTACCTCAGGTCCCCTATGAGGAATTCTAGTGTTTAGCAAATGAGGTCAAAAACACAAGCTCTTTAAGACCCTAATACTTAAAGCGTCAATAAAGTGCTGCTTTACATTTTCGGAGGATTTCACAATGTGTTCTACAGTTGTTAATTTTATCTTTACCCTGAGACAATGTTTCACTTAGAGAAATTTTGTTGACTAGAAAGTTGGCCCAAGGCCCTCTAAATTTTCCTTAAATTCTGCTTGAAAATTAATTTTTTTAATTCATATCGCTCTTCTTATAATTTATCATAGGCACTTAAAATAAGCAGTTAGATCTTTTCATAGTCTGTCTAGAAATCTCTAAAGCTAGATCCTTCGCTTTAGTGGGTACACTGCCTGTCTTCTACCTTCAGACAAGTAGTGCTAAAATTTCCATCTCTATACCGTAAGAGTTTTTGTCCATCCTCAAATAATACTTTTCTCACTTTCCTTCAAGCTTTATCAACTATTTCTTCAAGGTCATTTCAGTTTCTTCTCACCACCAACTCTCAAAGCCCATGCTACATATTTTAGGTTTTTGTTACAGCAGCACTCCACTGCCAGATACTAGATTCTTCTTAAAATAACTACAAATTTTTGAAGTATATACTGATGCTTTTTCAGTGGATATGTCTCTTCAGGTTTTCAATGAAATTATCATCATTCCCCACACAGATACAAAATGTTGACAAATAATGTGTATTAATTACACATTTATTGACTTTTTGAGAAATGGTAATTTGGTATTTAATTTTTTACTAAATATGCATAAAGATGCATTTTTTCAGATCTCTTCATGTCTAAAAGTTTCACTGTAAAAGAAGAGTATGTTATTACCAAACCAAAACAATACTTAGATATGTATTTGTACCATATATAAATGACAAGACTGCAGCAGCGAGAGTCTTCAAACTATTCTTTATACACCCTTTGGCAGGATTGTTCCTCATCTTCTGAGAGAAGGTGACTTTTTCTCTCTCTATTAAAAACAATGTCTTTGTAACATATTAAGCTTATGCTTAACAGGCAATTGCTTCTGCTTCCCAGTAATTGTTCAAGAATGACTCAAGGTAAATAATTCTAAAATGAAAATAATTATTTCTGAAAGATATCATCTAATATTTATTCGGCTTATAGCCAACAGTTCTGTATAATTGGCCGTTCATTCAAACAACTACAGGCATTCTATTTAACCAATTTATTAATGAGAGTTTACTTAGAATTTACCCTGCTTTAATTTAGACTTATATAGATGTTTTATTGAGGCTTTGTTGATTAATATTAAATCAGGTATGATTGTATTATTTTTATCCCTTATTTTGTTTATGTGGCGTATCATATTAATCAATTCACATATATTAAAGTTTACCAGGGGTCCCCAACCCCCAGGCTGTAGACCAGTACCAGTCAGTGATCTGTTAGGAACTGGGCTGCACAGTAGGAGGTGAGCAGCTGGTGAGCTAGAGAAGTTTCATCTGTATTTGTAGGTGCTCCCCAGAGCTAGCATCACGACCTCAGCTCCACCTCAGATCATCAGGCATTAGATTCTCATAGGAGCACAGATCCCTGGTGCCAAAAAGTTTGGGGACCACTGTGTTAAACCATGCTTGTGCCTCTGTAATAAAGCCCACTTGATCATGATGTATAACCTTTTTAATGTATTGTTGTATTTGATCTGCTAGTACTTTATTTAGGCTTTTTGCATCTGTATTCATCAGAGATATTGGTCTATAGAAATAAGTCAGATAGAAAAAGTTGAGAACCATATGATTTCACTTATATATGGGATATAAAACTGAAAGCAACAAACATAACAAGCAATCAGAAACTCATAGACATGGATTATAGTTTAGTGGTTATCAGAAGGAAGGGGGAAGGGGAGAAATAAGTGTAAAGCAGGTCAAATATATGGTGACTGAAGAAAATTTAACTGTGAGTGGTGAACACACAATGCAATATACATATGACATATTATTAAATTGTACCTTGGAAACATATATGATTTTATTATCCAATGTCACTCTAATAAACTTAATTAAAAAAGAAAAAAGAAAAGACTATGGTAGAGACTGTTGATCGTTGCCCAATATTTATTATTTTCTTACCACAAAATAATATAATATTAAGGCAAGCATATAGTGTCCAGCAAAAAGACTATTCTCCAGCTTTCCTTGAAGCTAGATATAGCCATAAGAAGAAGATCTAGTCAAGGAAATATAAGATGAAGTGTCACAAAATGGCTTTGCTTCTTCTTTGTATTCCTCTCCTTTATCCTACCACCTGAAACAAGGATGCTGTCATCTTGCCCATGCAATGAGGGTCACAACCTGGACAGGAACCCAGATCTTTAGTTATTGAAATTTTAATGTGTTAAGGAAAAAAATAAAAACAAAAAACAAAAAAAGAAATCCAAGGAAGATATGAAATGAGAAACACTACTAAGTTTGAAGTGAAGGAGTATACTGAAATCCTCAAGGAGAAGTAGATCTCACTGCAGTAGGAAGTCAAAAGGCTCTAGAGAGAATACTATCAAGTAGAAAATAATATATATTGATGGTATGAAATTCCTTACTTTCTATTCCATACTTTTGATAGTATAAATAGAAATATGGAAAAGTTAAGTGATGGGGTGAAAGCATTTACTAAAAATTATTCAGTCTAACCATCAATGATTTTTCAAAGACTGACAGGATGTAAGAAAGGGTATTCTGTGTGATATTGGCAGTGAGAATATTATTGTTCAAACGGTAAAGATTTAGTGATACAGAATTACATCGCTTTCTCTACTGGTCTACACATTATTGGCTCTGAAATAAGCAACATTTATATATTTATTGGTTTTCAATTTTCAGAATTAACATAGAAATAGTTATTGTCTTCTAAATTTCAGACTTAATTTTAGTTACAGAAAAACATAAGTATTTTAACCACCATCACCACACCTCCCAAATGGAAAAACAATGTATATTTCTGACAGAAGTTCTGAGAAGGGAAAGAGAAAGAAAAAAATGACAGAATTATAGAAATGCTAATATCTTCATTTTATATAATAGGAAGTTGAGAAATACTATCTAATATTGGTGGAACAAAAAAAGATAGGATTTAATAAAATACAAGCAAACCAAATTTAATAGCACATTAAAAGGATCATATACTATGACTGTGTTAATTAGTTCCTCAGAGAAACAGAGCTAAGAGAATATATATCTGTATGAGATGAGATTTATCATAGGAGTTGGCACACACGATTATGGAGGCCAAGAAGTACCACAGTCTGTCATCTGCAAAACAGAAAACTAGGAAAGCTGGTAGGTAATTCAGTTCAAATCCACAAGCCTGAGCATCAGGGAAGCCAATGGTATAAGTCCAATCCAAGTCTCAAAATCTGGAAACTAGAAAGGCTAATGGCCAAGGGCAAGAGACGACGCTCAAGCAAACAAAACAAATTCACTCTTCCACCTTGTTGTTCTATTAAGGTCTTAAAAAAAAATTGGATGTACTTGAAACTAATAATAAAATAAAATAAAATGCTAAAAAAATTGGATGATATCCACGCACATTGATGAGGGATATCTTTACACAGTCTACCAATTTAAATACTATTCTCTTCCAGAAATACTCTCACAGACATACCCAGAAATAATATTTTACCAGATATTTGGGCATCTTTTAGCCCAGTTAAGTTGACATATAAAATTAACCATAACAATGACCAAGTGCAATTTATTCCTGAGATGCAAGAATAGTTCAACATGTGCAAATCAATCAATATGATATACCACAGAATGGAAGGGGGAAAAACATAATTATCTATAAGTGCAGAAAAAGCATATGAAAAAATTCGATATCCTTTCATGACAAAAACTCTCAACCAAATAGCTATAGAAAGAAATTCTCTCAATGTAATAAAGACCATATATGAAAAGCTCAGAGCCATGTTTTTATGCTCAAACAACAAACTATCCAAGAAAAAAAAAAATTAAGAAAATGATGCCATTCACAATAGCAACAAAAGACATAAAATACTTAGAAATAAATGAAAGAGGTGAAATAGTTGTACACTGAAAATTATAGATCATTAATGGAGATAATTATAGAAGATACAGATAATAGAAAGACAGCTTGTGTACATGGATTGGAAGAATTAGTATTATTAAAATGTTCAAACTACCTAAAGAAATCTACAAAATCAATTCAATCTCTATCAAAACCCCAATGACATTTTTTACAGAAGTAGAAAAGTCAGTCCTAAAATTCATATGAAACCATGAGATGCAAATAGCCAATAGAGTCTTTAAAAAGAACATGGATGGAGTTGTCACACTTCCCAATTTTCTAAACCTATTACAAAGCTTCAATAATCAAATCAATATGGTACTGGAATAAAAACAGCTTCATAGACCAATGGAACAGAAATAAATTCTCTAATCTATGACCAACTGATCTTCGACGATGGTGCCAAGAACACACAATGAAGAAAGAATAGTCTCTTCAATAAATGGTGTTGGGAAGACTGGAAATCCACATGTAGAATAAAATTAGACCCTTATATCATACCATGCACAAATATGAACTCAGATGAAAGACTCAAAGATAAGACTTGAAACCGTAAAACTCTAGAAGAAGACAGAAAAAGTTCTTGACATTGGTCTGCGTGATGATTTTTTACGCAGGCAACAAAAGCATAAATAGACAAGTGGGATACCATAAAACTAAAAAGCTTCTACACAGTAAAGACATTATATAAAGGCATTATTAAGGCTTTATATAAAGCAGGGATCCAAGAGGCTTAGATGCCATCTACTGGAAACCAAAAGAAAAGCATCTTCTTTGCAACAGGCTAAAGAAAGACCTTTATATAATAAATCTTTCTGGAAAAAAAGCAGAATACATTTCCATTAATGCCCAGGTGGAAATATAGTCCATTAAAGACCATGAACAACCAAGGTGACAAGGAATCTCAGAAAGAAAGAGAAAAATCTCCAGAAAATAAGCTTATAGACATAAAAATATGCAACTCAAATGACAGAGAATTCAGAATGGTACTTCCGAAAAAACTCAGTGAGTTCTGAAACAACTCAAATCAACAATTTCAGGGATTGAAAAAACAACTAGATGAGCAGAGCAAGGAGATTGAAACCCTCAAAAAGAACCAAATAGAACTTCTGGAGATGAAGAGCACACTGCAAGAGTTGAAAAATAAGATAGCAAGCTTGGGAAATAGAGTCGACTAAATGGAGAAAAAGATCGATGATATCAAAGACAGAAATCTAGAAATAAATCAGAAGGAAGAAGAGAGAAACCGAAGAATGAAAAATAATAAAAGAGAAATTCAAGAACTAGCTGATACCATCAGGAGAGGAAACATAAGAATAATGGGCATTATCAAAGACGAGGAAAAGGAGCAAGGACTAGAAAGCATTTTCAGACAAATAGTGGACAAGAATTTCTCAAATCTAAAGAATGAGCTGGAGCTTGGAATTCAATAAGAACATCCAATTATCTCAACCCCAAGAATTTCTCAAATCTAAAGAATGAGCTGGAGCTTGGAATTCAACAGAACATCCAATTATCTCAACCCCAAAAGGCCTTCACCTAGACACATTGTACTAAAACTATCAAAAATCAACGGCAAAGACAGAATTTTCAGAGCAACCAGGGAGAAGAAAACGGTAATTTATAAAGGAAAACCCATTAGATTATCCTCAGACTTCTCAAGGCAAACCTTACAAGCCAGAAAGGAATGGAATCAAATATTTAAACTATTAAGTGAAAGGAACTACCAGCCTAGAATAATGTATCCAGCTAAGCTCTCTTTTAGATATGAAGAAAAAATTAAGACCTTTCCAGACATACAAAAATTGAGGGAATTCTCCACTACAAGGCCTGCACTAAAGGAAATACTGAAAAGGGTCAGCTCACCTAAAACAAAATGAAAACAAAAACAAAAACAAAAAAAACTCCATAATTAGGAGTAAAGTGACTATCAGGTAAATAGAAGCAGAGAAATGCAATCCTTATTAGGAACAGGGCATTATAAACTTAAATAATAATAAGAGAATTGCTATAGCAAGATAGTAATGAACGTTCAGCATACATAGGGACAAACCGAGATTACAATTACTGAAAAGGGGAGGATTCAAAGATCTAAATTTGCAAAAGTGAATGGAGATAAGGCACGTGCAGAAGAAAAAGGACGAGTGTATATGTAACTATCCTTTATATATTCATAATGGTAACCATACACAGAACATTCAGAACTGAAGTACATAATATAAACTAAGAAGA
This sequence comes from Pteropus vampyrus, assembly GCF_000151845.1. Taxonomy (NCBI): domain Eukaryota; kingdom Metazoa; phylum Chordata; class Mammalia; order Chiroptera; family Pteropodidae; genus Pteropus; species Pteropus vampyrus. The sequence continues at coordinate 4,423,260 of NW_011888865.1, forward strand.
ACCAGATGGAAAACCCACAATGGCCAACCAATATAAAAAAAAAAAACAGAAACACAAGGACAAAGAAGTAATGGAAATACCGAGCTATCAGAAAGCAAAAGATAAAATGGCTATAAGAAGACCTCATATTTCAATAATCACCCTAAATGTAAATGGACTGAACTCACCAATAAAAAGGCACAGAGTTGCAGAATGGATCAAAAAACAAAACCCAATCATATGCTGCTTCCAGGAGACACATCTCAGCTCTAAAGACAAACATAGACTCAAAGTGAAAGGGCGGAAAATGATATTTCAAGCAAATGACATTCAGAAAAAAGTGAGAGTAGCAGTACTAATATTGGACAAAATAGACTTCAAAATAAAAAATGTAAAGAAAGATACTGAAGGACACTTTATAATGATAAAGGGAATCATGCACCAAGAAGACATAGTACTTATTAATATCTATGCTCTCAATCAGGGAGCCCTGAAATATGTAAAGCAATTACTAAGAGAACTAAAGGGAGAAACAGACCAAAATACTTTCGTAGTAGGGGATCTAAAATACCCCAATGTCGGATAGGGACAGATCATCAAAACAGAAAATCAATAAGGAAGTAACATCCTTAAATGACATATTAGACAACTGGAAATAATTGACATTTACAGAGCCTTCCACCCCCCAAAAAGCTGCTTATACATTCTTCTCTAGTGCACATGGAACATTCTCAAGAATCAACCACATACTGGGACACAGATATAGCCTCAACAAATATAAGAGGGTTAAAATCATACCAACCATATTCTCTGATCATAATGCTCTGAAACTAGAGATCAACTGCAAAAAAAAAAATCAAGAAGAACCACAAATACATGGAGATTAAACAACATGCTACTGGGTCAGGGAAGAAATAAAAAGAGAGATCAAAAGATACATAGAAATGAATGATAATGATAGTACAACATATGAAAACTTTTGGAACACGGCAAAAGCGGTCAGAAGAGGAAAGTACAGGCCTATATCAAAAAACAAGAACGAGCCCCAATAAACGACCTAAAGCTTCATCTTAAAAAATTAGAAAAGGAAGAACAAATGAAGCCTAAAGTCATCAGAAGAAAAGAAATCATCAAAATTAGAGCAGAAATAAATGAAATTGAAAACAAAATATAAATAAATAAATAAATACAACAAAGAGCTGGTTCTTTGAGACAGTTAATAAATTTAATAAACCCTTGGCTAGACTCACTAAAGAAAGAGAAAGGACACAAATAAATCAGGGAAGAAAGAGGGGAAATTATGACAGACACCACAGAAATACAAAGGATCATACAAGAATATTATGAAAAAATATATAACATCAAATTTAATAACCTAGAAGAAATGGACCAGTACTTAGAAAAATAATACTCTTGTAGACTGAATCAATATCTGGAAAATCTAAATAGACCGATCAGCAGTATGGAAATTGAAACAATCATCAAAAACCTACCAAAAAGTAAAAGTCAAAGACAAGATGGCTTCACCAGTGAATTCTACCAAACATTCAAAGAAAATTTAATACTTATTCTCCTCAAACTCTTTCAAAAAATCGAAGAAGAGGTAACACTTCTCAATTCATTTTATGAGGCCAATATTACTCTAATACCAAAACCTGGTAAAGATAACACTAAAAAGAAAACTACAGACCAATATTTCTCATGAACACAGATGTAAAAGTCCTAAATAAGATACTAGCAAACCGAACACAGCAACATATTAAAAAGATTATACACCACAATCGAGTGGGTTTCATCCCAGGGGCACAGGGATAGTTCAACAAACGCAAATCAATTAATGTGATACACCACATAAACAAATTAAAAAATAAGAATCATATGCTCATATCAATAGATGCAGAAAAAGCCTTCGACAAGATACAGCACCCATTTATGATCAAAACACTTAACAAAATCAGTGTAGAAGGAGAGTACCTTAACATAATAAAGGCCATCTATGACAAACCCTCAGCCAACATTATACTTAATGGTGAAAACTAAAAATCTTCCCTCTAAGATCAGTAATAAGGCAAGGCTGTCCACTTGCACCACTCTTATTCAATATAATATTGGAAGTCCTAGCAAGTGCAATCAGGCAAGAGAAAGTTATAAAAGTCATCCGAATAGGAAATGAAGACATCAAACTATCACTATTTGCGGATGACATGATTCTCTATATACAAAATCCTAAAGACTCCTCAAGAACACTACTAGAAACAATAAGCAAATACAGTAAAGTCTCTGGATAGAAAATCAACATTCAAAAATCCATAGCGTTCCTATATTCTAATAATAAAGTGTCAGAAAAAGAACTGGACAAAATAGTTCCTTTTGCAATTGCAACAAAAAAATAAAATACCTAGGAATAAATTTAATGAAACATGTGAAGGACCTATATAATGAAAACTACAAGATCTTATTTAAAAAAATCAAAGAAGATACAAAGAAATGGAAAGATATTCCGTGTTCTTGGATTGAAAGAATCAACATAGTTAAAATGACCTTATTACCTAAAGCATCATACAGATTTAATGCAATCCCCATCAAAATCCCATCAGCATTTTTTAAAGAAATGGAAGGAAAAATCATCAGATTTGTATGGAAGCACAAAAGACCCCGAATTGCCAGAGCCATCCTGAGAAAAAACAATGAGGCTGGAGGCATCATTCTGCTCGACCTCAAATTATGCTACAAAGAGACAATAATCAAAATGTCATGGTGTTGCAGTAAAACAGACACACGGACAAGTGGAACAGAATCAAGAGTCCGGAAGTAAACCCATATTTATATGGGCAAGTAATTTTTGACAAAAAAGCCAATAACATACCGTGGAGAAAAGAAAGCCTCTTTAATAAATGGTGCTGGGAAACTGGAAAGCCACCTGCAAAAGAATGAAAGTAGACTGTTGTCTATCACCACACATCAAAATTAACTCAAAATGAATTAAGGACCTGAATATAAGACCTAAAATAATAAAATGCATAGAAGAAAACATAGGAACTAAACTCAAGGACCTTGGCTTAAAGAGGATTTTATGAATTTGACTTCAAAGGCAAGGAAAGTGAAAGCAAAAATAAATGAATGGGACTACATCAAACTAAAAAGCTTCTGCTCAGCAAAAGAAATCGTCAAGAAGGTAAAGAGACAACCATCCAAATGGGAAAATATATTTGCAAGCAACGCCTCCGATAAGGGCCTAAGTCTCAAAATATACAAAGAATCCATATCACTCATTAACAACAACAACAACAAAAATGATCCAATCAAAAAATGGGCAAAAGACCTGAACAGACACTTCATATAGGATATACAAATGGCCAGCAAATATTTGAAAAGATGCTTAACATCACTAGCTATTAGGGAAATACAAATCAAAACCACGAAGAGATCCCATTTCGCACCTGTTAGAATAGCTATAATCAACAGGACAAGTAATAACAAATGCTGGAGAGGATGTGGAGAAATAGGAACCCTCATACGCCGCTGGTGGGACTGCGAATTGGTATGGATACTATGGAAAACAGTATGGAGTTTCCTCAAAAACTAAGAATTGATCTGCCATATAATCCAGCAATCCTTCTACTGGGTATTTACCCTAAAGACTTGAAAACTCATATCCATAAAGATATTTGCACACC
>NW_011888865.1:4426965-4429234 GCF_000151845.1 Pteropus vampyrus
ATGTTCATAACATCATTATTCACAGTGGCCAGGACATGGAAACAATGGAAGTGTCCTATGGTAGGTGATTGGCTAAAGAAGCTGTGGTACACATATACAATGGAATATTATTCAGCCATAAGAAGAAATGAAATACTGCCATTTGCAACAACATGAATGGACTTCGAGATAATCATGCTAAGCAAAATAAGCCAGACAGAAAAAGTTGAAAATCACATGACATCACTTATACGTGGGATATAAACCAAAAGCAACAAATGAACAGGACAAACAAACAGAGATTCATGGACATGGACTATAGACTAGTGGTTACCAGAGTATAGGGGGTGAAAGGAGGAGGGTGGCATTAGATGGGGTAAAGGAGGTCAAATATAGGGGGTTAGGAGGAGAGCAAAGGGGGCAAAGGGGATGATAAAATATGTGGTAGCTGAAGGAAACTGGACTTTGGGTGGTAAACACACAATAGAATATACAGATGCCAAATGATAATGTACACCTGAAATTTATATAATTGTATTAACCAATGCTACCCCAAGAAACTTAATTTAAAAAAAGGAAAAGAAGAGAATCCTGTCAATTGTGACCATATGGATGAACTTGGAAGACCTTATGCTAAGTGAAATAAGCCAGACACACAAAGACAGATACCGTAATATCTCACTTATATGTGAAATATAAAATAGTGAAACATAGAAGCAGAGTGTAGAATGGTGGTTGCAAGTTCTGGGAAAAGGAAATGGGGAGATGTTGGTTAAGGGACACAAACTTTAGTTTTGCAAGATGAGTAATTTTTGAAGATCTAATGTACAATAATGTGACTATACTTCAGAATACTGTATTGCATACTTGAAATTTGCTAGCAGGTAGATCTTAAGTTTCCCATAAAAAAAGAAAAAAAAAAAGACTAAAAAATGATAGCTATGAGAGATAATAATATTTAATTAGCCTGTTCATGGTGATTATTTCACAATATAAATGCATATCAAAACATCAAGCTGTACACCTTAAATATATATAATTTTTGTCAATTTTATCTTAATAAAGCTGGAAAAAAAACGAAAAAAGATAGGACAGTACATTTTATAAATTTATATAAGTATTTAAGGAACAATAATATTTAGTAATAGAATTATCAAAAACTAGCAAATGTGGAACAGCATATAGTGTAAGTCAGTTTTCCTCCTTAGTTTTCATTGTTCAAAGTAAAAAGGTAACTATCTGAATTTAATATATCAAGCAATAGAATTATAAACATTTTGTTACTAATAATGGAGCTGACCACTAGAAGAAATAAAATTAGAATGCTTAAGAGTAATTGCCTCCAAAGAATAAGGCTGAAAATGAAAAGAGAAAGAGAATCTATTCCTTTTCATTTTATGTAATTCTGTGCTCTTATTTTATGAATATATAGATGTATTATTTTGAAAAAAATGGTATAAGGACCATTTTTCTATTACTATAGACTCTTTCATAAAAATAAGTACTATGTTCCTAAAATTTCAGACTCAGGCATAGGCAATGATTTGGTTGAATTTGTTACAATGCATTACAACAAATATTTAAGATTCTACTGTACTAAAACTATTCATTTTTCTTTAGATCTCTGCTTAAATGTTCTTTTCTTCAAGAGGTTATTCCTAGCTCCCTAGCTTAGGTTACAGCTTCCTGATTTTTGTTTGCATTTTATGTGTTTATTGATTGGCCTTCTTACCTAGGCTATAAACTCTGTGAGGGAAAGGACTAACACATTTTAGCCTTTTCCTACTCTCGAACAGAATTAAAGCAATTTCTTTGCAAAATCAGGCAAATGCAGAGCTAAAAACTAGTAGGTGGTTGAGAGGGTGAGAAAACTTTAACAAAACGACCAAAGAGAAATCTTAAAGTAAAAGAAGTGTTTAAAAATGGAATGATACATATGAAAATTATATAATTGTATTAACCAATGTTACCCCAACAAACTTAATTAAAAAATAATAATAAAAAATTTTTTTAAATAAAAATGGAATGGAAAGCTTTGCATAATCCACACTCAAAATATTCAAATGGAGTCTAAGTGGCCATCTGTCTGGGACTCTTGCATTGAGGACACGTTTATTGAACATCTAAGACATTTATAGAGGAGATGATTCCTTACTTACACGGTCTTTCTTAATCTTTACAGAAATACAGTTAGGTATGTATAACTACCCCAATTTGTCAGTAAAGGCAATGTGGGGCTGAGAGGGGTTCAGTAATTTGCTTTAGGTCATCCCACTAGAAAAATTTAGAA
>NW_011888865.1:4430496-4459792 GCF_000151845.1 Pteropus vampyrus
TATAGTTTCGGTTGAGAATCACAACTGGGAGTGTACAACTATAGTAAGTGGCAAAAATCCCCAGCATTTTTCTGTACCCCTTTATGTGTGGGACCAAGAACATATAGATCTTCTTGTCACCCTCTATTCCCATAGGAAAAGGGTGGGGGAATTATGGACAAAGAGACTTGACAAAAACTTCCACAGAGCAAAAGTAGCTAAACAGAGAAAAAGCCTTGGAAATTTAACCTCTGAAGTTGACAATTTTGCGAGACACTAGATGAAACAGAGGGAGACTAAGTATGTATGTATGTATGTATATACATACATACTTAGTCTCCCTCTGTTTTTGTAGGAAAGAGTGACTGATTCTAGAGAAAATGATAAAGGATAGAATTTGGTAGTGAAAAAGAGCTAAAGGTTAGAGGGTGGAGAGAAGAGATGAGGGAAGTTGGACTAAAGTTGGAGAACAAGGAAGGAGCACCAGGACCCTCACAGACATTAAAGTCCATAATCTTATTTACTGTATTATCTTGTATTCATCATTGATCATTGATCCCTTTTAATTGATCCTTTGAAGAAGAACAAAGAATTAGTTCCTTTAATTCTTTCTTCAGTTCATTAACTTTGCCTTCCCATCTCTTTCCATTTTTATATGATGATCCTCTTACAATTCATTGCCTCACATTCAGACTATTATTGTAGCTTCCTAACTACTTTTTTCCTGCTTTCAGATATGTCCACTTACATTCATCCTCTAAGTGAATTACCAACTGAATCAAAGAGACATAAGAATCCTTCGATTACATTTATTTGTGTTTCCTCAGTTCCAAGCACAGATCTGGACACAGAGTAGGTATTTAATAACCAGTTAAAGATTGCTCCCTTTAGTTCATATAATCAGTTCCATCTTGTGATCAAAGTCTGCAGCATCTAGACACTCCATCATATTTACTGGAAATAAGTGAAAGGGAATCCAGTCCCTGACCCATAGAACATACTTTATCCAGTGCTCAATGGTGAATCCGAATCATTAAAAAAGTGGAATTTTCAAGACTTAGATACATTTTTATTACATATTTCAATACCATCCCAATGCCAGTTAGGCAAGAGACCATGCCCCAAATCACATTAGTACCACCATTTTACTTCAATTCAAAATGGCAGTAAGAAATTCTAGAATCAACCTGCTTGGTTTTAATTCCAGCTTTATAGATTTATGCATCTATTTACCCCCAGTTAACTTGTACCATCCCACAATGCTCCATCAAATGCAGAGAGCCCAGTCAGAATCCCAATTTAGGCAAGAGAACCAATATCTAAACAGGGCTATCTTCAGCAGAAGAATTCTATACTAGCAATATTTGGTGAAATGTATTTAAAAACAAAGTGTCTCCCAATCTAGAAATTCTCTTCACAAAGGTAATAGAGAAAAAAGTTTTGTTATTGAATAAGCATTAAGCCAGAATGTGACATGCATCACAAGGAATCCACCAAGAGATTGCAAGGACAGAAAGAATCTTAACCTTTTATATGCCAAGCAGGTACAATCCATCATACACATGTTTTCAAGATAAACTATAACTTGTACTCCAGTGAGAGGATATGAGAGTATCTCCTAAATTTATCTAGTACTTGGAGTGACCATTTGTGTTAGCTTTTTGACTTTATTCAGAGGAGAAGCAAACTTCTCATATCTTTATAGTTTTGCAACTTGCAACCAGTTATCTACCCCAGTTAGGCTCCTACCCTCTCATAGAAACTTGGAAACAGGAGTACTTTCTGCCTGAATATTTACCTTTCAAAGAAATGGCTTACAGGTACTTGAGAAAACTTTCCTAAGTTATCAAACTAACAAAAGGCCTTATCTAGTTTTCAAAACCATTCATATATGTTTCAAAAAGAGGAGAAAATATTTAAAATTATAAGTTTTCTAAAGTAAATGGTCTAAGAGAAAGAAGGGATTGGAGTTCTCTTTCCTACTTTGATCAGGGAGAATTAAACTTTATATTTACAATTTTTATTTGTCTTTATAGCAACTAATACTTAAAAATGAAAGAATAATCTTTATTGAGATATTTGAAGAGAAACAGCAACAAGAAAAAGAAAAATTTATTTTTCTGTAAGTCATAAAATGGATCCAGCACTTTAAAAAATGTTTTATCTTTCTAAATAATACTATTGAAAAATTCTCTTTATCATAATTTGAAATCTCACATTTATCATAAACTGCCTTCACATATGTATTTGTGGATGTTCTAGTCCTTGAAAGTTATCTATCTAATTCAATAGTAAACCAATTTCATGTTAAAAGTTACTGTGTTGCACAACATGCTTTAATATCTGATAGCTCTATTCCCTCTCATTACCCTTCTTTACTGGTTATTCTTGGAAATTCTTAGATTTTTAACTTTTGCAAAATTTATTTAAAAGTAAATTGTCCAGAATATTTTTTAAAAGCATGTCTTTAGACATCTGTATGTATATCTACATATGTATTTATATCGAGAGAGAGATGTAGATATAGACAAAGATATAGATTCTCGGAAGGAAGCATGCAAAAGATTTCTAAGTATTACTTAATTCAATATCCTATCTTTAAAGTAGACTAATTATCTTTCTAAATCTATGACTCTCTCATCCATTAAGGATTCTAAGAGTACATGGCACACCTTGATGTTTAGTTAACGTTAGGTAGAAAGGCTTTTCCAGAATTACGTTTTTAAAAACTGATCTGTCTTCTTAGTAGTTTCCAATAGGAAGGCATATACACAAAAATGATAGAATTTATCAGTGATCATTCAAGATACTGAAATCAAATTCTATGCTTTATTGTTCATCCGTTTCTGTTGTTCATTTACATTTAGTGGAAAATAATCCAAGCAAGAATAAACAAATTTGATGAGAAATACTACAGAATAACTAATATGCTTTTTAAACTTATCTGTTTAAAAATCAAAATAACCTATATAATTTTAAAAGTCTAATAGTATGCTACAAGTTTTCTAATGAGAAACAATGGTTTCCTGCCCTACTCCTCCATACCCTGAGGCTCTTGCCCTAAAGATAATTAATTTCATTATCTTTGCTGTTTCTGCTGGAATTTACCTCCAGAATTCTAAAAAAAAAAAAAAAATGCTTTCTGTATTATTACTTATCCTTTTATTTTCTGTTATTGTTATAAAATGCTTCAAAGAAGAAGTGATACTTAAATAGAAATTTGAAAGATGAAATGTTCTCCAGGTTTTCAAGGGGATATTGGGGTGGGGTGGAGAAGTATGTCAAATATAAGGAGCAGAATGAACAAAGACATACACAGAAGTACAGTGAGGTAACACACAGAACTTCTATAAGTTTCTCCAAAATGCAACTCTTCGATTATTGGCCAGGAGACTTGTTTCTTACTGTGTGTGTGTATAAGTAAAGAAAGGAAATTGATATGTATTATATTATATTTAATAGCCTTTACTATCTGATATTAACCTTTTGATTCTGCTCTGATACTTCTTAGAGGTTGGTTTATTTATAGAAGCTTTTATCTTTATAAAAAATGCTTTGACCATGACCCGGGAACAAAAAGCAAATTCATGTTATTTGCTAATCAGTGGGATGCAATAAAAAGTTTTTGTGCTACACACCTTTGTGAAGGTAGCTGCTATCCCTGAAAAATAAAAACTATTTGACCAAGAACAAGATAGTCAGCAAAGCCTTATATCTCTTGTCAACTAACTATTGTCGCTGCGTACCTGGGACCTAGTCCTAGCTACCAAACAATTAACATGTACTAAACACTTAGCAACAAATAAACGAAATGATCAAATGAATAAATAAGTACTATCATAGGCTTAAGCCAGAAGAGGTCTGGGAAGAAGGCAAGGGGCAGATGCGTGAGATGTGAGGTGTTAGGAAACAGAAAAAAAGAAACATCTTCAAGCGTAATAGCAACGTTACAAATCCAGGGGACGATATTTGTAGGAAGACATTCTAGTATGGAGGAGACAAGATAGAAAAACAATTAAAATCATTCACTAGAAAAAAATGGGGTTCAGAGGAAGAATAATTGGCAGAGTTAACGGTACTGATACACAGTCAGCTCTCTATTCACATATGTTGAACTTTGATTATAGGTCAACTTCCATGTGAGACAGATCAGTAATAATAAAAGCAGTGAACTCTAACAAGCTTGACTCTGAGATATGAAATCCCTTGGCATTATTATGAGAATAGCGAGGGTGCAGGAAAAATCAAACCCAGTAACAATGCTCTGAGCAGAAGTTTATGCAAATGTGCATGATATTTTAACAGAAATATAAGGTTGCCAATGCTAACTTCACACGTGCAGACACATTACCATGACAACCAGTGGCTCTTTAGAGTTCAGATATAGAGTAATGACTTGCTTATGCCTTAACATTTAACTTAACAGTTTTCATGCTGCTAACAAAGATTAAGTAGAAAAAGAACTTTGTGTCAAATCTGACAGATATGAGAAAAATTTATTTCTGAAAACAAAAAATAATAATTGCTGGCTACATTTGCTTCCTAATTCTGAAAAATAAATCCCAAGGTGTGTGGCAATACAAAAGGCTAGCCTATAAATTTTTCAGTGGTGAATGCCAGAATTCTTAAGTCAACATGACTTTGCAGCATGAACTTGAATAACAATTATAGCCAAGGCGGTGTTGGAAGCACTTCACTGACAACTACTTCTCCGAGAAAGGAGAGACCCAAGCCAGGTCAATTAATTACATCTCTAAAGAAATCTTTTCTCCTGGAAGACTTCTTGTTTTTGATTCATGCCACATCACTGGCACATTGCTGAGTAGTAAATCACATCCTTTAAACACTTATCATTCCCTGGTTCCTTGCCTGCCTTCTGTTGATTCTTTAAACATAAACAACTGCCAGGCACCGACATAATTTCAAGAACAAGAGAAAACAAGTTTTACCCATTTGTTTTTTACAGCTGAGACTGACCACGTTTATTAGCACATGCAGAAATGTAGCTGTATTTCATGCTCCTTAAACTTAGTCTGTCTCAGCATCTACCCAGGATACCTGAAAAGGAAAATACACTTTTAGAAATAATTACATGTGATTGGTGGGGGAGGAGGGGCAGGCAGGTCCTACATGAGAGCAGGTACATGACTTTCAATTATCCAATCCAATTCTTGAGTGGAAAAGGGCTGACCTAGCTCTGTCTCTAAGGGCTAGGAAATCCTACTTGATAATGGCATGAATAAAAGTGAGAACAAACTTGTAGGAATAAAAAGTGGCATTTGTGATAGCTTTCTATTTCTCTGTTTCAGACAGAACTCAATGTTTTAATATGTGATCTTGTTTCATCTTTACATCAACCGTAGGATCATAATGAATGGTTGTATAGTTTGCTTCCTGTATTTGGGGCAAATAGTCTTGCATCCCGACTATGACCACTAAAAGGAAGAGATACTTCTTTCTTTACACAGAAGGGACCCTCCTTTCCAAGCCACTAGCTAGAGGAAATGCAGCAGCTCAGAGTAGGTGCTCTTTACTAATGCTCTTTACTTAATTTCCTTAAAGGTTAGCCATGGCTCTGTCACCTCATGAGATTGTTATTGTTACCCCCATTGATGAGGCAAGGAAACTAAGCTGCAGAGAGATTATGTAAATTGATGAAAGTCACTCAGTAAATGGAAGGTTCATTTTAATCTTGGTTCTTCTACTTTCAAGACCTCTGCTCTTTCCATTCTACCATGCCTTCTGAGTCTAGCCTTTGGTAACTATGTCTATGGTAACCTCACCTTCATTTGATGCCCCTCCCTACTTTGAGGTCACTCAAAGATTGCCTGGGATGCATGGCAAGTAGGTTTTGATGGCATAGGCTAATGCATTCCTTTTTTTTTAATTTCCAGATTCTGTGATTAAAATAAATTTACTACATTCTAGGAACTTCTCACTATATATTTATCATACACACAATTATGAAGTGTCAGTCCTATGAGAAATAGAAAAAGGAACTAAGAGAGAGAGAATAATGGGAGCAAAAGGTCTAATTTAAATGAGGGCCACAGAAAGCCAGTCTCAGGAAATGATGACATGGCCTAAAGGAGGTATGGGACTTAACAGATGGTATCTGGTAAGTTTTTAACAATTGGTTTTCCATGGGAGGTGAGGGAAGCCCTGATTTGAAGTGTTGATGGCCTTCTGTGGTATAAATATTCCCACTGTGGCCAGTTTCAAATTACCAAGTTGATGTCAATGAAAGTGAACTTAGGAAGTGATATCAACACCATTAATTTATATTTCCACTAGGCAGATATAATATATGTAAATAACTTAAAGAATACATATAGATAATAGTCAAACATAGCAAAATAATTATAAAGTTATCACTTTTGAGAATTTATTACCTCTTTAAATTTAATTATACATTTATATAATTTAATTTTTAATAATTGCTGTTTTTAGCAAATATCATCTGAAAATTTAACAAGTGGCTGGTGTGAGGTGGCTCCAGCACACCACTGGAAAGTGAGTAAAGAGGGGATACAAAAGTAATACAGACAAAGGAGACAACATATGGGAAGTTTCTGAGTTGAGAAAGAGCTTGCTGTATTAAACTCATTATTAACAGTCCCGCCATGCTGATGCTGTCCACCTGTTGAATTGTGTCCCCCCGAAAAGACGTGTTGAAGTCCCAACCCCTGATATCCGTGAATATGGGCTTATTTGGAAATTGGGTCTTTGGTGTAATCAAATTAAGATAATGTCCATGAGGGTGGGCCCTAATCTGATATGGCTGGTGGCCTTATAAAATAAAAGAAATCTGGACACAAACACATACAAGGAGAAGATGATGGCCCCATGGAGACAGAGACACACAGGGAGAATTCAATGTGATGACAGAGACAGAGATTGGAGTGATGCAATTCCAAGCTAGGGGACACCAAGGATTGACAGCCACCATCAAAAGCTAGAAAGAGACAAGGAAGGATTTTCTCCTATAAGTTTCAAAAGGACTACCTTGATTTTCGAAAGGGCATTTGATTTTTGACACAGTTGATTTCTATCCTTCAGAACTCTGAGGCGATAGATTTCTGTTATTTAAACCACCTAGTTTGTGGTACTTTGTTACAACAGCCCTAGGAAGGTAATACACTACCTATCACTCAAAGTTTGTTTTAGCTTACTCTCAATACCTCTTACGGCCATTTCATAAAGATTTAAAATACATTTAATCAATAGGCAAAGGTATAATGATAATCCTGCACTTCTTCAGTATGCGAGCTAAAGGTGGAAGAAAGCAAAGGACACAGGCAGACAGTGCAACCTAGGAAACATGGATTCTGTCCAACTATAAAAAGGTCACTATTTTGTCAGAAAATTATTCCTTCACTTATTAGCTAGCTAACTTGAGCAATCTATGTAACTCACCAGGATATCCATCTTGTAGTGTTACTGTGATGATTGGAGCTAATGTAGATATCAAAACATAGGTTCTTAAAAATACAACTAAAATAATGACGGTAATAATAATAATTGCTAATGTTAGTTGTGTTATATTCAGCAAGTTAATTAATTTTTCTAGGCTTCAATTTCTTTGTATGGATTGTTTCATCTATAAAATAGGAAATTTTTTATTCATTCACTCAATAAATATTTACCAACATCTACACTGTACCAGACACTGTCCTTTAAGCTGAAGACATATACCAGTGAATAAAATAAAGTCCCTGCCCTTGTGGAACTTTCATTCTAATGGGAGAGATTGACCATAAATAAATAATTAAACATTTAGAAGCTCAGACGGTGATAACTGCTACAGAGAAAAACATAGCAGGACAAAGTAGAATTGAGAGTGGTAGGATGGTGAGCAGTGACCTTTGCTATTTTATGTAGAGTGGTCAAGAACAAGGTGATTTAGGAGACCATGAAAAAATGACCCATGTAGATGTTTGAGGGAAGAACATTCCAGGCAGGAAAAACAAGAAGTACAAGTGCTAAGGCAGTATCTATTTTGTTAGAGAAACAGCAACAGGGTAAGTATAATTAAGATTAAAAAAAAAAAAGTTACTTCCAAAAACCTCTAGGCATTAAGACACCCTTATCCAGGGCATTAATTAATAAGTACGTATATTCATTTGATGCATGCTAAATATTATTAATATTAGATTAATTATAAATATTCCTCTTTATAAAGTTTGATAAAAAAAAGTAGCAATGCAGACATAAGTGCACATGAGGCAAGTAAATGAAAAATGAGAAAACAATTGCAACTTGGGAGAAGTAAGAATCAAAAGGAAAAATGGGACTGTAGGAAAAACTTTCTCATGCTGAAATTCCACATCAGCTTTCATGTAGAAAGCATAGTGCAAAATTCCGTTGGCTGAGGCAGAGAACTTGGAAAGTTGTCTTTAGAAGTTCAAACAAGATCTTGGAGTAATGAAAAGCTGTCATAAGCAGTCCACTCCTCCTTCCCAGCCTTCTACTTCTCTATCTGCTTGAGCACTCACCAATATCAATCGATAAATCCTAATGAAACTCATATATCCATCCTTCCTCTCCACCACCTCCCCTCTTCTCTTTTCCTTTTTTTTTTTTTATCACTAGCACAGTTCACATGTTTATGACTTTACTGACCTTACACCTAAATCATTAAAATATCCTCATTAATAGTTTCCCTTTCTCCAACCTCTCCCGGATTCCACCATTGTCTACACTGTCCTAGGCATTCATCATTTGTAGAAATGAACAATGTGAAGTGGTAACATGCAGGACATTTAATCTCCTGAAAATAATTGTAGTGAATGGCAGTGTTTTCCTAGGGAAGCATAGAGCTTTCAGAGCCTCTAGCATTATAAGTGCCAAGTGACAGTGACAGTGGTGGTTTTTTGTTTGTTTTTTAAATCCTCAGTGAGATCTTCCTCTTCCACAAATATGCATTGTATTTTCCTTCATGTGCCATTCCTCAGTGAATTTCCTTACGTAGAGAAGAATAGGTAAGAAAAAATTCAGGCAAAGGGCCTGGTTTTTGTATACTATTTCTTAATATTTAGTGAAGACTCTTTGAAAATTCCATATTCTCTCAACTGTTGGAAAGGAAACCATGGAAAAGAGCTTTTATCCTTATCTTAGCCAAGGCAGAGAAGCCAGTATGATGGCAGCAGCAGTAACTGAAGTAGAAGATGATCCTCAGGAAAATTGAACCAAAGCTGATTTTCTATCAAACTCTAAACTGTAGAGGTTCTGGATTGTTTTCCTTTGTACCTAGCCAACCTTCCTATCCATAGTCTGGCCCACCGATGCCAACATGAAAAATCTGCCCATATTTCTCTCCTCTGCTTAAAAATCCATTAATTACTCCTATCGCCCTCTAGCTTAAAGTATTTAAAATGGCTAATAAGATTCATCAAAACTTGGCCTCAATTTCACTCTGTTTTTACCCTCATGAGATCTAAGCACTAACCACATGAAACTATGGTTTGCTCCTCATCATCTGTCCAGTTCAAAGATGAATGATTTTATGAAGCCCTTCCTGATAGCTCCTATATAATGAACCACTCTTTCATCCATAATCATATGGCATTAGTACTATTGTAGAAATTTTCATCTGTTTTATTTATTTGCTTATGTTTCTGTATCTCTAGATCATAATCTACTCATAAGAGTTCCCATCTTTTATTTTTAACACTCCATTGTCAACTACCATGGTTCCTGGAGCAAAGTTAAATCCTAACATAGACTTTATAAGTAAATTAGTGTTAAGAGAAATTAGTCTAGGGTGATCTACGTAACACATCAATTAAAAGTTGTTCATCTTGAATTAGTCAAGCACAGATAGAAAGACACTAATGAGTTCTTGTCAAGAAAATGAGTAATGAATAAACCACTGAGAGTAATTTTGAGAAGAAACTAGAGAAAGATAGTCTTAGAAGTAGGTAAGAAACTATTCAAATGAAATGAAGAGCTAGAGTTTGAAAAATAATTATAATGAACAGATAAATAGTTAGACCTCTGGTTTGTAGCAAAGATTGTAGTGAAGAAACAAAGAGTTTACTATGTCTATAGCTACACTATTACTATATCAGTTAGAAATATGAGATAAGCTCAGCACTCTTTAATGCATGCTTGAACATTGGAGCTGTAACTCTAGCCAGAGCCATAAAGATAACCCCAAAAGAGAAATTAATTCCTGGAAAAACAATGATCTTACTGGCTGCAAAAATGTTGCACTGAATTGAATATTCATTCCTTGCTCTGGTACAAAAGAACTGGTAATAAATTGACCATTTGGCTACTGTCTAATTTTATGTCTTTTCCTGTAATATATTTATGGATGCAGGAGGTAGGTGGTATAAATTTAATCAAGACTTCAACATAGTAATTCCCAGGTTTGCAGTTAGTTTAGTTCACTTTCATGTAGTCTATAAACATTTTAATAGGAAAGATTGCTGAGCTAGAAGCCAGTGTGCTTGCCTTGACAGAAGCTACAGTCCTGCCATCTTGGCTTCCCATCAAAACCCCCCAATAATCAACATGAATTTATATAGCAACACACTGCCTTCCAGTCCCTTGGTATTTGTGAGGAAAAAAGTATAGGAAGCCTTGTATAAATTAACTTGTGAGCAAACCTAGTTGAAAAATAAAAGTTCAATTCAATGGAAAGAATGCTGAACTGGGATTCAAAATCTAGGTTCCAATCTTGGACTGGCCACTATGTGAAACTGGGAATATTACCTAAATTCAGAGGTTCTTGCTTCTTCTTTGTACATATTAGGATAGATGGATTGTTAGACTCAACTTAAGTTGGAATTTTTTTTTTAGGGGATGATGAGGAAGAATGAAAAACAAGCAATGGCTTTGAGGATAGATTGTACGAATTTCATTTAAATAGATAATTATGGAGACAATTAGAGTTTGGTAGGGAAAAGAAAAAAGGCTATAAAGAGGTTGATATTCTGGGAAAACAACAGGTGGTTTGAGAACTAGGAATCCTGATGAGCTTAAAGAAAAGGTTTTATGAAAATAGAAAATGAAAGGAGGTTGTTAGGATGAAGTGGTATTGTGTGAAATAATTGATAAGCTGGACTTTATTAAAGAGCAAAACTTCTGCTCTGGAAAAGATAATGTCAAGAGAATGAGAGGAGAAGCCACAGAGAGGGAGAAAGTATTTGCAAAAGACACATTTGATAAAGGACTGTTATCCAAAATACACAAAGAACTCTTAAAACTCAACAATAAGGACACAAACAACCTGATTAAAACATAGGCCAAAGATCTTAACACATAACTCACCTAAGAAGTTATGTGGATGCCAAATAGTTATATGAAGAGCTGCTCCACATCATATATCATCAAGAAAATACAAATTAAAACAACTAGATACCACTATAGTCTTGTTAGAATGACCAAAATCTGGAATATTGACAACATCGAATGTTGGCCAGGATGTGGAGCAACAGAAATTCCCATTCATTGCTGGTGGGGATGAAAAGTGGCACAGCCACTTTGGAAGACAGTTTGGTGGTTTCTCACAAAATTAAACATATTCTAACCATAAGATCCAGCAATTATGCTCCTTGTCATTTAAGCAAAGAAATTGAAAATTTTATTTCCACACAAAAACCTGTGCATGGATGTTTATAGCAGCTGTGTTCATAATTGCCAAAAACTTGAAAGCAACCAAGATATCCTTAGGTAAGTGAATGGATAAATAAACTGTGATACATTCAGGCGATGGAATATTAGTGCTAAAAGTAAATTAGCTATCAGGCCAAGAAAAGAAACAGAGGAAACTTAAATGCATATTACTGAGTGAAATAAGCCAGTCTGAAAAGGCTACATGACACCTATATAACACTCTTGAAAAGGCAGTAAAAAGATCAGTGGTTGCCAGAGTTGTCATTATACATTTATGCACACCCATAGAATGCACAACACCAAGAAGGACTATAATGTAAACTATAAACTTTGGATAATTATAATGTGTCAACATAAGTTTGTAATAAATTTGTTGATAATGATAAAGGCAATGCATGTGTAGGGACAGGAGGTATATGGTAAATCACGGTACCTTACTCTGAATTTTGCTGTGAACATAAAACTGTTCTAAAAAAATATACTTCTTAAAAATATATACAAGTACAAAAAGTTCAACTCAATATATATTTATTTCTCAATACTTTCTCCAGTCAATATCTCATATTAGAGGGGATGGAGAGTTAATCTTTATCCTGACCTCTACAACCACAGACTTTTTTTTTTTTTTGCTTAAATTTATACTTCATATAATTTAATCATGGATTTTGTATTCTTTTTTTTTTTTGGTCTGGCATCTTTGTTTAGTTATACTTATGAGAATAATCCATATTTTCGCATGTAATTGTACATTATTTATTCTCATTGCTGAAGAGTATTCAGTTTAGCCCTTTCTGGTAGGTGTAGAGCATTATCTCGTGATGTTGTAATTTGCATTTCTGTGGTGACTAAGGAAATTAAGTATTTTTTCACATTTTTAATTGTCATTTGGATATTGTATTAGTCTGCCTGGGCTGTTATAACAAAATACCACAAGCAGTATAGTTTATAAACAATAGAAATTTATTTCTCCAGTCTGGAGGCTGGAAGTCCAGCCTGGTCAGTTGTGGGCTTTCTTCTGGGTCTGACTTCTGGTTGTATCCTCACATCCTCAGATGGAGGAAGAACTCAGGGATCTCTGCATGATCTCTTTCATAAAAATGTTAATCCCAATCCTGAGATCTCCACTATTATGACCTAATTGCCTCCTAAATACCACATATGGTAATACCATCACAAAAAACATTAGGATTTCAAAACGAATTTTTGAGCAACACAAACATTCAGACCACATCTATCTCCTCTTTTGTAAAATGTTTGTTTCAGTCTTTTGCCTATTTTTCTGTTGAGCTATCCTTTTCTTATTGATTTTAGGAGTTCCTTAACTCTTCTTACTATAAGTGATTGAACATTCTTCCATTCTATGGGCTGATTTTTCACTCTCTTGATGTATTTTGATAAACTAGTTCTAAGTTTTAATATAGTTTGATTTATTATTTTGTGATTAATAATGTTTTAATAAAAGAAATTTCTGCCAACTCCAAAGTCAACAGCATGTTCTCCTATGTCTTCTTGTAAAAGATATATCATTTACCTTCACAATGAGATCTTCAATCTACCTAAATAATTTTGGCATATGATGTGAGATAGGCCCAAGATAAATATATTTTATCCAAATGGCTATCCAATTGAGCTAACACCATGTATTTTAAAGACCATCTCTTCCTACTACAATGTAGTGTTACTTTGAAAAATTAGGTGATATATTTCTGGACTCTTCTATTTTTAGTTTGTCTTTGCTCTGAGCTATAGGAAGGTTATTTAATTATTAATTGGATTGCTTTAATAAATATAAAACCAGGAGGATTTTCTCATTTTTTTTTCTTGTGTCAGTTTGGAATGCTATATCTTTTAAAAGAATTTATCAATTTCATCTAAGTTTTAAAATTTATTGGCATTAAGTCATTCAAAAATCTTCCTTATCTTTTTAGGTCTGCAAAATGGTATTAATGTCCACTTTCATTCCTGATTTTCATTATTTGTACTTTTTTTCTTGATTAGTTTCATTTAGAGTTTATCAATTTAATTAATCTTGGTAAAGAACTATCTTTTCATTGTATTTTCTCTATTATATTTTTCTCCCATGTCATTAATTTCTACTTTTATATTTATTATTATCTACCTTCTTTTTTCATTGTCTGGTTTATTGTTTGGTTTCTTTTCAGATTTATTGAGGAGGATTGATTAGCTCATTGATTTATCAATCCTTTAATTCTTTAAAATATCCACTTAAAGCTATAAAACTGTCAGTAAATACTGCTTTAGCTATATATCACAAGTAAATGTTTAATAGTTTCACTAGAATGCAAGTCAAAAAATTTATTTTATTTCTATTGTGATTTATTTTAGTCTCATGAGTTATTTAGGAGTATATTGCCTAATTTCTGCATATATGAGAATTTTATTTATTTATTTATTTGTTTATTTTAGTTTGTTTTTGCTATGTATTGCTAGTTTTAATAAATGGTGGCCAGAAAACATATTTCAATTTTTGAATTTGATGAGCATGGTTTATTACCAATATATGGTTAATTGCTAAGTACTCCTTGAGAGAATGGAAATAATGTGATTTCTGCAGAATTACATTCTATAAATTTTATTCTGTTATGTTCTATATATGTCACTGAAATCAAGCATTTTCATCTCACCATCTTTTCTCATTCAGCATTTCTGTATTTTTTTTTCTAATACCTATCTCTTTTAAACAGTGTAATATTGAGTTTATTACTGTTTTCTATGTGATGGACAGTGTTCTAGGTGTTTTATATATATTCACTCATTTAACCCTTATAATAGCTCTAGAGGTAGGTTCTACTTTAATCCTCATTTTAAATTATGAGAAAAGTGAGCCACAGATGGTTAAGTAACTTCGCCAACATCATACAGGTAGTAAGTAGAGAGTTGGTATTAGACCAAAAGTTGTGTGGTGCCAGAGTACAATCATATTGGCCTTACTTTGATAAATGGGAGTTGTGAACAGGTGTCCACGTTTCTGGCAGAGGATGTAAGTCATTCTGCATAGGAAAAGGCAGGGTTGATGGGACTGGGGCCTCACAATAGAGGGTCAGGTATGGAGACCCTTGGCGGTAGCATAGCCTAGAGACATTGAAGACTTCCCATCGGGAATAGGAATTGATTTATATTATTGCATGTTGGAGAGCATGTAATGTCAAACCCTCTCTATTGAACTTTTAGCAACATCTACCATTAATGCTTTTGTCTGGAATGGGTATTCTCTGATGAATATGAAGATGTACTAAGTCTGACTTCAAGGTTAGAGCAGGGAAACTATTGAAAGTGAAGTTGGGCAATCAGCATAAGGATTATGCCATGATCACATATTACAGAGTCTCATTTTATTTGCCTCTCTCTCTAGTCTTTTTCAGAGGATCGCTTTTATTATTGAGATATAAATAAGTGGCAAATATGTTGAGTGAAAGTTCTACCATATCTGTAAAAAAATAAGTACTGACTTATAGACAAGTATACATCTCAATATTAAAATGGAAAAATGAGTTATTTTAAAGAATATAAATCAATGAAGCAGTAAAAAAAAAAAATTGAGTTTTGTTTTTGTCCAGGCAGATAACACTTGCCTCTTAATTAAAATAGTCTATTTAATATTCAATATTTTTCATATTTTGGTTTAAGTGTATGATCTTGCTTTGCATTTTCTATCTGTTCTACCTCACTTTACACCTTTTCTATCTTTTCTTGCCTTTTTTAAATTAAGATTATTTTTCTCTCAAATTAAATCTATTATACCTCTTTTACTATACTTTAGTAGTTTTCTCAATGTTATGTCCTTCAGTTTATTGATACCCTCCAATAATAACCTGAATTTACATAGTAGCACACAGCTTTGGAATTCATTGGTATTCATGACAGGAAAAAAAAAGTATAAGAAGCTTTGTTATTAAACTAATTTAGAGCAAACTCAGTTGAAAAATAAAAGTTCAATTTAATGGAAAGAAGGCTGAACTAGGATTCAAAATCTAGGTTCTCAGTGATGCTATGTAAGATATACTTAGGTTTAGAAGATTAAGTCACAGGATATTTTTAAAAAATTTTTAAAAAATTTGTTGTAGGAGTCAATTTTCTTAAGCCACTTGCATATCTTGTTGAAAAATAAAATGCTAGAAAGAGCTCAGATATAGATAAAGGGGTCCAAGCAAGAGTTTCTATTTGAAAGACATTTATTACGAATCAGGAACTTTACAAATATTACTTGCCACTCATAAAATAACACAGAGAGATAAGAAAAATCTCAATATTACATAGGAAATGGAGACTCAGGAAGATTAAATCAATTGCCAAATTTAAACAGCTAGTAAATCACTGAGCTGGGATTCATCTCTGGCTTGTTATGACTACAGAACGCAAACATGTTCCTATATGTAACCCAGAACTGCCTCTTAAGATGTCAATGTATGCCTTAACCTCTACGATTAGTTTATAATGCGTTTGGAAATACAGGAATAAAATAATACATATATGAATATTAAATTAATATGTTAATAAAATACTTAAAAACGAGTTCAGAAAAATTTATCTCCTCAAGGATTATAAAATACTCTGAGCAGTGTGCATGATTTTGTAATGTGTAAACTGCACATTTCTGATGGAAACTGAGTTTGAAATTATGTGTTAATGCACATCTGTTGATTTTGTGGGAGTTGCTTGGTGAAGTTTGGATGTCTTAATTACACAATACCATATGTTCTCTTGGGGCTCTAGGAGATGAATTTTTATGGCCCACATTAATTTTCAGAGTTAGATATTCCCAAAGCTGCTCTTTTTGAAGATTATGCTAGGAATTTTTACATGTGACTTATGTACCAAGTTATTACTTAAATAATTGTTAATAAACATAGCTACCATTTACTATCATTAATGCTCTCAACAATCCTAAAATACAAGTACTGCTATTGGCGTTTTATATATAAGTAAATTAATATACTGGAAGGTTATCATACATGAGATCATACAGCTTGTATATGATACAATCAGCCCAAATGGTACAAACAAGTCCAAAGCTATTTGACTCTAAGGTGAAGACTTCACAGCTTCAAACAATATCAGTCAATGTTAGATCCACAGATTTAGTGAGATCAACAGAGAAAAAAATGTAAAAAGACATAAGCACATTAAATCAAATTCAGCAATTATTCCTTGGAGTATGATCTCAAAATTGTATATATTACATATTGATGTAAATTAGTATTTCAAATTTTCTTTTAAAAATAATACAGTGAAAACATGCCCACACAAAAACCTGCTCATGAATATTTATAGCAGTTTTAGTGATATTTACTAAAACTTGGAAGCAACCAAGATATTTTTAAATACGAGAATAAACAAACTGTGTACATCAATATAATGCAATATTGTTCAGCAAGAAAAAGAAATGAGCTGTAAGCCACTAAAAATCATTGAAGAACCTTAAATGTATATTGCTAAGTGAAACAAGCCAATTTGAAAAGGCTACGTACTTTACAATTCTTACTACATAAAATTCTGGAAAAGACAAAACTATGGAGACAGGAAAAAAGATCAGTGGTTGCCAGGAATTTAGGGGCAAGAGAGGAAAATGGTAGTAATAAATAGATAGAGCACAGGGGATTTTTAGAGTAGTGAAAACTATTCTGAATGATAATGTAATTGTGGATATATGTCATTACACATTTGTCAAAAATCCATAGAATGTACAACAGAAGAATAAACACAAATATAAACTATGGATTTTAGTTAATAATAATATATCAATATTAGTGTGTCAGCTGTAACAAATGTACCACCCCACTGCCGGATGTTAATAATAGAGGAAACTGGAGGGAATGAGGGAAAATATGAGAATTCTATACTTTCCACTCTATTTCTCTATAACCCTAAAATTTTTCAAAAATATAGTCTATTAATTTTTTAAATGTTATGGATTTTAATTTTAAAAATACGTTATGGAGATTATGAGTATACACTCACAGATCAAATTTTAAAAAAATGACTGGAAGATATACAAATAGATTTTGTTGTTTAAAATAAAATTTCCAGAGATCATAGGAATCATATATTCAAGAAATTCTTGGATTTCAGTGAAGTTGATATATCCTGGGAAATCATGATGATGATTATAAATGGAAAAGATGGACATTTCCATCACAGGGTTTTATGTAAAAGCCTGATTAAATCTTTTCGTGTAATATGAGGAAGAAAAACATGATATTTCTTATTATACTGTTTGAAAAATATGTGGTTTAAATATGTAAGTGGAACTAATTTATTAAGCAAAAAATGTATTAAGTTATTAGACTACCTCATATACATTTAACTGATAAGTACATTTATAATTCTTGGGCAAAATCTTTTTATTTGTAAATTTCTCATTGAGAATATGAAGGTTTACTCAACATGAGAGATTGCATAATATTCAAGTATTTATGGTATTTTTTTGAGTGCTACCTTACAGTAGCTTGTGGATTAGGCACTATGAGGCAGATACAATTAATCAAGACACCAAAATATGGTTCCTGCTCTGAATCCCTAAGTATGGGCCAATGATAAATGTTGAATGGAGATAACTCAATGTATAACTCTACTCAATGCTCAGTGTTTATAAGCAGTAAGTATAAAACATGCAATTTATTATGCTAGTCTAAATGAAGAACAAATTGCCTCTGTCTGGAGAATTCAGAAATGTCTCCATGGAGAAGGTAATATTTTTGATGGACTTAAATGAATTTGAAAGATGGTGAGAAAAAATTGAGAAATTGAGGTGAAATTTTCACACAAATGGAGGTACATTAAAGAGTGAATTTTGTCTAAGGGTTAACAGTTGATTCAGTTTGGTTAGATCACAAGAATTTGAATACAAAATGGAGAGAGGAATTTTTATGGAAAGTGGAAAAGGGTTAGTCATGTGGTACACTGACATAGCAAGGTAAATATTAGTCCTTCAGTCAGTTAGAAATTGACAACAGAGATATTGAAGATATTAAGAGTTTCTGAGCAAGAAGTTATTCTTTAGAAAAATGAATGTTATTAAACTGTTTTGTGATAATAGAATTTATTTTACCGCATTATACTTTTTCATGTCTATTTGCCCTCCAGAACGTGATCCTCAAGGACAGATGTCATCTCTTATTCATCTTGTTGTTTTCAGCACTTAATACATAACTAGCATACAGTGTAAGCTCTATAAATTCTTACTATTGAATAACTAAATTCTACTTTTCTTAGACAATTTTAAAATAATTTTAAGAACCCTAGAAGTATTGATTTTAAAATATTCAAATCTGAGTTGATCCTAATAACCGCTGATTTGCTACCTTTGATTGTGCTCTTCCTCTAACCCCCTTTGTAGGAGAGCAGTTGTTAGGGACGCAGGTGTCATGATTCAAAGAGAGACTAACCACCTAATCATCTAGTGCTTTTCTTTAAATCTTGTGTCCTCCCAATGTATTGTACCTGAAAACCAAACCCTTGAATTGTTCCTGTCTCTGAAAGTCTTTGTCACATTTCTTGGACCCTGGTTTCTCTGAGATTATGATCTGTCTTGCTCCTCTAGGATTCCTGCTGGAAGTTAGAGTTCAACCTTGAAATTAAGGATCAGTGCCTGAAATCCAGCGAGCTACCTGCTGAGAGGTGTCCCTAAGGCGATTCTCCTGGACATTAAATATTACTACCTAAAAGATGGTGTCTCATGCTCTCCCCACTCTCATTATCAGGCTACTTCTCTGAATCCTACATTCTGTCTTCTAGACTGCCCTTCCTCTCAGCATCTGCCACTCAGATTCTATACTCAGTTCCTATGTCTCCTATATACAGAAGGGCAGGAAGATTTTATCCTAGGTCTAGTCTTAGACTGCTATGAATAACTGAGCCGTACACAAGCAGCTCCCACAATATTATTGAATATAACATTAAAATAATCTATATTTTTAAATTTAAAAATGCCCAAGTACAATAACACTTCTTTTTTTTCACCTTATCAAACTAGCATAGCAATATGATTTCTTTTTAAATTACAAGTCAATTGGCTTAAAAATGATCAGAAAATATGTACTTGAAGGTAAATTACTTTTTAAAATGTGACAAAAGATCTTAGAGAAATCAGAGGTATTTCTAACATAACACATTATGATGTCTGAGAAAAGTAACCCTCAGCACTAAATAAACTCAGGTAAAACTTAATATTGTTTATTTTTAACATTTCCAATGGTTATTAACTAACAGACTGTCAGTGTTGGAAGAGACTTTAGAGGTCAGCAGTAACTTCCTTTTTGGATGGGATGAGGTAACCTTATAACCTCTTAAAAATAAAAGCGATTGGCTAAACTAATCCCTTTTCCACATTAGGGTACTATGCAATATATTTGAAAAATCTGATTGCCAGTTAACAATGGTCAGTCTGACGCTGACTAAAGTAACTATTTATATGTAAATAATAAATATATTTTGAGCAGTACAGTCTCATTTTCATTTGTTCTAAGTAGCAGTGAGTAGTTCAACAAATTCAGCAGCTGAGATGTCCAAAACAAAATTGTCTGCCTAAAAATACATGACTAAAGATAGGGAGATAGTATAATTCTATCTAGCTATATAATTCTCTCTCTCTCTCTCTTCCTCCCTTTCTTTCTCTCTTATACTCTACTATGAAATGAAATGGGAATGGGTAATATGAAGACAGACACCTGGAATATAAGGTGGGGAGAGAAAGGATCTAGCAAAGGAAACTGTAAAGGATCCAGATAAAGGAGATGAAAGAGTAGAAAAAAACTAGGTCACATAAATGTCCTCTAAGTCAAGAGAGAACATTTTAAGAGGGGAGAGAAAACAAGAAGTTTCAAATAAAGCAAGAATCAATAGACTCAATAAATTAGTGGCTCAGGAGCAACGTCACTGAAATTTTGGAGACAAATCAATTAATAATTTAGTTGAATAGTTAAAACTATTTTTATGGTTTTATGTGTCCAACTTTGTCTATCAAATAATATAATATGTTTATATCGATTTGTATTAAAATATCTCTCTATATGTATAGCAATATAAATAACTTTCCTTTTGGTT
Source organism: Pteropus vampyrus (assembly GCF_000151845.1). Taxonomy (NCBI): domain Eukaryota; kingdom Metazoa; phylum Chordata; class Mammalia; order Chiroptera; family Pteropodidae; genus Pteropus; species Pteropus vampyrus. The sequence continues at coordinate 4,451,161 of NW_011888865.1, forward strand.
TTTTTTTTTTTGGATGTGTACTATTTTTAGACTTTGAAGACACTAAAGAACAGATGGCTACATTTTCAATATGCTTGATGATGATTTTTGATATTAAAATAAAATCACCAGTAGTTTTATTTTTCTCATTGCAAAACTTGTCCTCTGATATATGAAAAAAACATAATAAATGTTTTCCTTATTTCTTGTATCTATGCTTGTGCTTCCTAGACCTATCATATGATTCCATATGATTATAGTTAGTTATTTTCTCAGTAGTGATTAAATACTCATTTTCTCTTACTTTACTCTGCCAAACATATATCACATTTAACCAAAAATATCCCACTTTTAAAATCTTGTTAAAAACTTTAAAAATTGAGTTTAAACTTTTGTTGCTTGAATTTTCCAATGCAAATAAATTTAGGTTCATAGCAAAAAAAAAGCAATGTTAATTATGTAGTACATGCTACTTAAGTGTGAATATTAGAGGAAAGTAATTATTTTAGGCTAAAAGTAGCCCGAAGGGTTTTTTTTTTATTTTTTATTACAGTTTTCAGGAAATAGTGTAAAAGAACAGTAACATCTCAAAATACATTCCAGAAATCATTCACTTTACATTAAAATAGTTTTTTATTCTGAAATGATGGAAATATTGATGATTGTGCCCATTTTAAGTCTCAAAAGGTCACAAAGTTCCCTTGCAACCACGCAATAATGAATTACTAATTAATAATGAGAACTCGCTTCTTCAGCAAGTGCTCGCCTGTCCCTGACATAGGTCAAATAGAACTTGGGTGAAATGGAATTTTTCACCCAGCTATAGGCTGCAGGTTTCTACACTGAGGCTATAAAAAGATTGTTGCTTATGCAACGACTAGACAGTGATCTTTGTGAAATCAAATGGTTGGCTGATTTCATTCTGTTTCCTTTTGCTTAGGTCACCTGAGGGTGGGAGGGAGACCTCTCCTGAACAACATTTATTTTTACAACAGTCTGAACAAGTGGAATCTGTGGGCAAGTCAATAACATTTATTGAGCATGAAGAATAAACAGAGTGCTGTGAAAACAGGGGTAGCATCCCTATCCACATAGAGTAAAAATTATAGTATCAAGAACAGTATATACATGAAATTAAAAACATTTAGTTGCAGAGCCGTCCTATATCAATAATAATAAGAATATCATTATCTCTCACATCTCTAGTGATATCTAAGCAACCAATACATGGCTAAGTTTAATTAACAAACAATACATTAAACTAATTGTGTACCTGCAGACAGAGTATGGAAATTATGAGAAACTGTCTATAAATGTCCATCTTCCTTGTTCCCAATCATTAAGGAATTTTCTATTCCTATCTCCATCTGGAGTCTCCATCTTGGAATCCAAGTACACACTTTCAGCATTCTAAGGTCTCTGGGAGAGCTTTGTGTTGTGTTGTTTTGTTTTGTTTTGTTTTGTTTGGGGTGTGGGGAGAGATTTGCTTTTGATACTCACCTCTTCATCCCTCTCATCCTCCACCTCCATTTTCACCACAGGCAAGTAAGTTGTAGTTGATTAAAAATGACCCCAAACCCCTTGCTACTCCTTTGAGAGGAGGAGTTTCTTTCTCTACCCTGTAATTTGGGCTGGCCTGATGACCTGTTTTGACCAAAAGAATAGGGCAGTGGAAACCCTGTGTAAACTGTAAGACTGAATCTTACCAGATCTGCAGCTTATACTTTTCAGCATTTGGACTCTCCTTCTTGGAATCCAGCTGCCATGCTATGAGAGGCTCAAGCCACATGGAGAGACTAATGTGGAAGAGAATAATGACACTATGGTTAATAGCCCCATCTCCATTTGCGATTCTAGACAACAACCAGTACCAACTGCATCCATTTGAATGAACTGTCAGAAATTCTTGCTCAGCAGAGCCTCCAAAAGAACCAGCTAACACCTGTCTAGTGTAGCAGAACCACCCAGCTGAGCCCAGTTAACAGAGAATAATGGAAAGTAATTAAAGTTGCTATTGTAAGTCACTAAGCAGTGGCTGATGTGTAACATAGCAATACACTGGAACACTAATTGAATTAGTATCTGACTATTTTGTATATTAAATTTTCTAAGAATGTGTGCTCATTAAAATTTTGAGTTTTTATTTGTATGAGGTTCATTTAATGAAAAAGCATGGACTTAGAAATTGTGGACGAAAGGTGAGGGTTCATGAAAAGTAAACTCACAGGGTGATTTGATTATAAATTCTTAACTGGGAAGGTCATGGTGGGTAGTCATGCCCACCATAGTAACATAGGCATGTAACTTTTTAGATTTTTTTCCCCTTAAGCAAGTCCTGTCCATTGCTCTTGTGCATCTAAGCTAACAGTTCTTCTGAAATGCTAGAGTAATCCTCTTTTCCAGACCACCCTCAAGAAAGCACATAATCTTATTAACAACAATCCTGTAATCCAGTCCCCACCTTGCTTGCTCCTACCTTCACATGATCTTCCTAACTTCCAAATGCATAAAATGAGCTGCAAAGTGTCATTCATGGAAGCAGTTTTCTCAGTCTGTTGAGATCTTGGGTCCAGGAATATCCTCTGTTAGGCTCAAATAAATTTTTATAAAATTCTCTACAAATTTGGAAATTCTTACAACAACAAAATCAATGAGATCTGGTTTAAATACTTAATTCCTTAGTAACTATATGACTTTGGGCCAGGTATTAAACTTTCCTAAACTTTCGACTTTAGTTTCACTCTCCGCATTAAAAAAAAAAAAGAAAGAAAAAAGAAAAAAAAGAAAGAAGCGAAAAAAAGGAAAAAGAAAGAAAGAAAGAAAGAAAGAAAAAACCCAGGAGTAAACACCTACTTCTGATTAAATAAAACAATGTGTACTCCCCTCCGAAAAAATCTATCACAGTCCATGATCCCCAGTAGGCATGTGAAAATATCAATTTCTTTCTCATTTCACTTCAACATTATAGTGATATATTTATTATTTTTCTTTCTCTTACTTTCAGCTATACACATTTCCATCTTGTTACCTCTCAAAAGACTGAAAAAGGCAAACATCAAAAACAAACTGATAGACAGACTAATAAATGATTCTACTTGAAGTTTAGATCTCTCCAGGACATTCTCCCAAGTTCTATTTCAAAATGTGGCTCTTGCAACTCTTAGTGCTGTTACAAATTAATTCCACTAGAATGAACCTGAGTTGCCAATCTTTTCATAGCATCCAGTGGCTCCTGGGGAGAAGAGATAGTGTGGCTGCCAATGATACCTTTCCCTTTCCTCAACACTAATAGTTATTCATTTCTTAACTCCCAGCCTCCCATCCTCCATGACCCATTCATGACATCACTAGCTATTGAAAATTTCCTTGGCAATTTGATAATCCAAATGATTGTTCCTGATAGTTTCTCTTTTCAAGAATGTATTGTTCTTCTGCTTGCCACAACTCCTCCTCACAAAACATTCATCTATCGTGCCTGTTTTGAAATCCAGTGAAATTATTCACCTTCTGTAGGAAGCTTTCTAAGTATAGCCTATTTCATCATAATCCCTTCTTTTTTTGAATTCAGAAAATTTAGATTCCACAAATTGGGTGGGGGCAATTAACAAGGTACTATCTTGTGACATTGTGTGTTTGTTCTTATGTAACAGTTCCATGAATATTGTTATTTATTCAGCCAGATTGAAAGCTTCTTGAGAGCAAAGTCTAACGGTTACCAAATGTGGAATATAAAACAAGTTACTTAACCTCTTAAAGCCTAACAAGACAGAATAAGACAGAAAATGGGGGTTATAAATCTATTCTCTCTAGGTTACTCAAATTTAATAAAATAAACAAGTAAAATACATAGTTTAGCACATAATTATGTTCAGTAGAAGATAGTTAACTTTCAAATGCAGTTTTTGAATATGATGCCTAACAAATGCCTGTTAGGCAATGGATTGAAAGACATGATGTTTGAGTCTTTGCTGTGTTCATAATGTGAATTAGAAAATACTGCTGAGCAGGGCTGACCTGAGGCATATAAAAAGTAGGCAACTGCTATATAGATAATACATGGAATAACAATGTCCATTCCTTGATTCAAAAATTGTTTCTTTCAGAAATACTCTGACAAAATGAAATGTCCCTTAGAGTTATAACTTTCCGCTAGTAAAAAGTTCTAACATAGGAAATAAAATCACATGAATGAGAATGATGTCTAGCTCTTGGATATAGGCCTAAAATAAGAATCCTGGGCAAATGAGGACAACATAAATGCACTAAAAACATCAATGAACAGTGGTAAAGAGTAGCAAAACAAAACCAAAGTGAGGAGAGTAGAGAAAAAAAAATGGGCTGGATAATCATTAAATCAGACTTTAAATACTTTGCAATTTTTATGACCTCAAGTATACTTAAGTTTGGAAAAGACCTAACAATCACATAGTCCAAATACATAGGTCATAATAGAGAAGACATATCCTTTATACTCAAAACAATAGTTATTCAGATCAAGAATATTTTATGTGCTGGTCAAATCAAGTTTCTAGCTATTTACACAGCTATTCAGGGTCCCCTTTACGTAACCTCTGCACATTTTTCCTTGGCTCCAACCTTGGAAGCATTCTGTAAGAAAAAGAAAACCAGAGTATATGAGTACATCGTTGTCTTTTGTGGCTCCATTTTATAGTTTTTGTAGAATCAGAGCAATTACTCAAAAGTAAAAGAATTGGCTGCTGCCTGGTTTTGAATGGCCTCAGTCAAAAAATATGGAGTTTAAACAAGAATAAGTTCTTGGTCTTCATCTCTTCTCAGATACCTTTCCATTAACTAATAGGAGGGGATTAATGTAATATCCCTATTTATAAGAACTTAAATTCAAGGAACAAAGAGCACAGTGTGGGTACCATGATGAATGAAGAGGGAAACAATGCTACTGTGAATGATCCAGTTCTTATGCGGAAGTCACCAGGGAAACTGTTGATCACACAAAGCCGAGTTCATTAAACTTGTTGAGCAAGTGACAGCACAACATTAACAAGGGTAAATATAGTTCTCGAAAGGGAAAATTTAAGGAAAGTTACTTATAGGATTTGGTGGGTGGGAGGAAGAAGGTAGACGTATTGGTTTTAGAGCAGAGGTTAGTAAGCACAGTCTGGCAGTGGTTGGTGAAAATTTATAAACAAGTGGAAATGTTAGTGGTCTTCCTTTTGAAATATATGAGTTCAGAGTTAAGGTAAACCAATTCATCTGTGGTCTTATCTTGGAACATATGGATCTAAATGAAGCACTGTTAAAGCAATTTGTGCTTATGTAGTTTATGTTGCATGGCATTTAGTACAGTTTGTTATGCAAATTATAGTACAGTTTGTTTTGTAAACTGTCATTTCTATTTTAACTCCTCAGAAAATATGTAATAATCCCTTAAAAGAGAGTTTCAGATACACTACTTTGGTAGATTTCTAACAAAGGAGAATGACTATACACACACACACACACACACACAAATATGTCTACATATATACGAGTGTATATATATATATATATATATGCATGTATATACATTTATATAGCATATATATAGCAGGTCCTCAATTAAAGTCATTTCATTCAACCTCATTTCATTATAACATTGATGAGATGCTGTAGAAACTTAACTCTTATTTATATTAATTAGCCTATGATAAAATTGGTCTCATTATTTGTTGTTTTGTTGGTAGTCACAGAACCTATTTACAATGCTGGGAGGACTTACTGTACTTTTGAGTTCGAAAGCAAGATTCCAAACTTTTGGATGAAAAACCAGTGCTGCTATTACTTTACTCATTCCATCCAGGTGGATTGCTGAAGAAATATCTGGGAAAAATACATTAGATACCGGAAAACTTGAGGGTAATTTTCATTTCTGGAATATATCAGATATATTTTCATATAAGAAATATTTCCAAGAACATCTGGCATTGTAAATGATTCAGCCAGTTTATCAGTCCTAACAATGTCATCAGAGTGACTGGAAAGGCGGGCACATTTATCTTTGAATCTAAGGAAGTTACTATGTGCATCCCAGACTATGACAGAAGTAATGATATATTATTTGAGGAGCAAAATAAACAGGTTTTTTTGTTTGTTTTGGTTTTGTTGTTGTTGATGTTGTTATTGTGTGTGTGGTGTACTGGCAAGGAGAGCATGAGATATTTAATAGAGTAGGTGAAATAGGAAACGGATGTTCAAATACACTGCAATTTCTCTAACAAAGAAATAAGCAAGAAACATAGAGATTCAGTTTGCAATCAAACCAATATAATTATCTCTAAGGAAAATAGGCTGTGAAAATATTTCCAGCTTTATTATCATAATTGTATTTTTTTTAAATGGCCCAGTTTTCTATTAAAAATAACATCGTTTGTGTAGAAACAAAATTTTTGTCCTAAGTAACTAAGTATATTTGGTCATAAGCACTTGAATAAACATACTACTTGCTAGTTTCAAACACACTGCTTGCTAGTTTTATACACTAGTAAAAACAAAGAATAGTGTTTAGAATTAAGACCAACAAAGAGGCAATTGAAATCAGTTATGATTCCAAATCATAGCCTATGCAAAGATCTATTACTGTAGTTTATTACATGAAGAGCGTAACTTACTACAATTTGGTGAAAATAATTATTTTTTAATTTTTTCCTCCATTGCCAAATGAACCTGTGTTGAAAGTATAATAATTACTTGAGTACTCTTTAGAGTAAACAATTCATTCATATGCATATATATATTTTTTTTTTTTAAAGTTGATCCTCACAGCAGCCCTGTGGGCAGACAGAATCACCTCTGTGTTAATCAAGAACGTTTTAATTTCAAGAAATTCTACTCAAACTACTTTAAGAAAAAAAGGAAAGATAATTTGTTCATATAACTAGGAAGTCTAGGGGTGATAGCTGCTTCAGGCATTGCTGGATCCAGAGACTTATAGAGGTCTAACTCCCTTTCCTTCCCTTTCTTCTGTGTTTCGGCTTCATGTTCACTTTCCACTGGGTCAAATATATGGTCACTGCAGAGACCCTTAGCCTGTATTATAGATTCCCTCCAAAAGATAGAGAACCCCTTTTCTCTGACATGCACATCTTAAATTTAATAGTAAGTCTCTGAGTAGCCTTGCTTGGGTCAGGTTCTCATCTCTAAACCAATCACTATGGCCAAAGAGATGAGGCACTTTGATTGTGATGTGGTTATGCTTGTAGTTGGGGGAGGGAATGGTGATAATTAACAGCTGCATAGGGAAGGACTGATTTTTCCAAGAAAAGGAATACTGAACGAACAACTAGTGTATGTCCAATACAACCGCCAATGTATAAATAAGAAAATTTAGGCCCAGGGAAATTTTAAAAACTAGTGACAAACAACTAGATACTCTTAGCATAAAATTTAATCTCCTTTAGTTGAATCCTAAGATTCTTCATAATCTAACTCCAGACTGTCTAAGTTCCCTGTGTTACTCTCTTAGGTACAACCTTCAAACAATAAACGTCGTTCGGTTTCTTAATACTGCATGATTTCCCACATCTCCAGGCTTTCTACCTCTTCCCTCTCAGTGTGCACCTCTTCATTTCTTAGTTTCAACTTCCACAGAGAGTCTCTATGACTTTCTTCTAGTACCTTTCACTGTTAGTGGCTACTGCCATCAGCTCTTGCAATTCTCTTTACTTGCGCAAACATAACTCTTACACTACATGTGTTTAAGTACTTGTCTGCCTTTTTGCCAGCCTGCTAGATCTCAAGCTCCATGAGAATAGGTGTTATCACTGCACTCTCTGCCTAACAGTGGCTGATACACAGTAAGTGCTCTGTAAAAATCAATTGAATGAAAAAATGAGTACTGGCGCATTCATGAGAAGCTGGGGTTTTGATTCCTAGAGCTCATTAAATCCACACCACACAATTTTACTAAAGTGAAGTGAAGTTTAAAAAAATTAGAAGACAGAATTGTCAAGATAAGATCACTATCACACACAGTGAAAGAGTAGCATAATTCAGCAGTTTCACTTAGGCTATGGAACTCAGTTCCCGGCTGTGCAATGCCCCTACTAGACTCTTAATGATTGCAAGTGTCTCCTGCACATTCCCTAGGGAGAAAGGGTATTCCCTAAGCGTGAAGAGAAAAGAAGTGTTAGCCTTATATAAGAAGTTTTAGTTAATTGGTGGAATATTTGTAATTCTAAGAAAGTCTGTTCCTCTCTGGCTGATTTAAAGTATGACCAAAGTTAAGCAAATGGGGTAGAACCCAACAGTAACCATTTTATGCTGACAGTTATAAAGCTGAGGGGTATCATTAGAGTTAGAAGGAAATAACTTTTTCTTTTCTTTTTTTTTTAAATGCCAGTTTATTTATTTTTTTCATACTATGTATACATATATTTTTTTAACATTTTATTTTTTTATTTTCCCCATCCCCCCTCCTCTCTCCCTTCTGATAACCACTAGTCCATTGTCCATGTCCATGAGTCTGTTTATTTGTCCTGTTCATTTGTTGCTTTTAGGTTTATATTTCACATATGTGATATCATGTGATTTTCAACCTTTTTTGTCTGGCTTATTTTGCTTAGTATGATTATTTCAAGGTCCATCCATGTTGTTGCAAATGGCAGTATTTCATCTCTTCTTATGGCTGAGTAATATT
>NW_011888865.1:4461142-4463177 GCF_000151845.1 Pteropus vampyrus
TGTTGCAAATGGCAGTATTTCATCTCTTCTTATGGCTGAGTAATATTCCATTGTATATATGTACCACAGCTTCTTTAGCCAATCATCTATCATAGGACACTTAGTTGCTTCCATGTCCTGGCCACCGTGAATAATGCTGCTATGGACATCGGTGTGCATATACCTTTTCGAATATGAGTTTTCAAGTCTTTGTGGTAAATACCCAGTAGAGGGATTGCTGGATCATATGGTAGGTCAATTCTTAGTTTTTTGAGGAACCTCCATACCACTTTCTATAGTGGCTGTACCAATTTGCAGTCCCACCGGCTGTGTATGAGGGTTCTTATTTCTCCACATCCTTTCCAACATTTGTTATTACTGGTCCTGTTGGTTATAGCCATTCTAACAGGTGTGAGATGATATCTCATTGTGGTTTTGATTTGCGTTTCCCTGACAGCTAGTAATGTTGAGTATCTTTTCATACATTTCTTGGCCATTTGTATGTCCTCTATGGAGAAGTGTCTGTTCAGGTCCTCTGCCCATTTTTCGATTGGATCATTTGTTTTTTTTTGTTGTTGTTATTAAGTTATATAAGTTCTTTGTATAGGAAATAACTTTTTCTTGTAAAAAAACTACTTTGTTGCTATGGAGTCTTCTATGCTATAACTCTGTTTTCCTATTTCTTTGTCTTTATAGAAGGAAATAGGATTCTGAATTCCTTTCTGCCTCAGAATGCTCAATCTTTCTTCATCTTCGAAAGATAGAAATTCTTTCTCATTCAGTTCATTCTATCTTCTTCCCCTCTGACTCTCCCAACCCGTTTCCAACATGTCCCTATACACATAATTTTTTTTAACTAGTTACTTTCTTCGAAATGTCTGGTTTGCTGAACTTCACCAATATCTAGGAATCTTTTTGAGAACAGCTTTTTTCTAGCCTCATTCTCAAGCACAGATAAAGCAAACATTTGATACCTTCTCACTTATATGTAAATCAGCACTCTCTCTTAGCCCCACCCCAACCTCCCACATAGCTCTTTGTTTTATCTTTGATGACCTTACCAAACTGTATTTGCGGTGGACACTATTAGTATTTTCTTCTGTCTAGCACCTTCTCTCTCTCAGAACTACTTGTCACCCATTTATATGTTTTATTGCTTTTTAAAAAGTCAGTATTATTGGAATGTAATTTACATACAATAAAATTTACCAATTTTAAAAGTCTAAATCATAGGGTTTTGACATATCTATAAAACTGTGTAATCACCATTAAAATCATAATATTGAGCATTTCCATCAGCCTGAAATGTTCCCTCATGTTCCTTTGCATTCAATTACTTTCCCCATCTCTGACAACAATTTATCTTCTTTTTTCTCACAATAGTTTGGGCTTTTTCAGAATTCCACATAAAGGAAATCATATAGTATATAGTTTTTTGTGTATGTGTCTGGCTTCTTTCATTTAAGGTGATCTTTTCGAGATTCATCTGTGTCGCTGTGTGTGTCAAGACTCCTGCCTTTCACATTTAATGACTGTTTTTATATGACTTTGTGACTCAGATCTTGATTGATAGGTCTAAGGATGGATCACAGGGCCAAGCTCAAGCAGGAAGAGTTTCAGTACAGTCTCTCTGGAGACTAAAGTCAGAGAGTGTAGAACTCACAAACTGAATGCAGCAATATATCCTTATGCAGAGAAAGCTAGTCTAAAATAAAAGAACAGAAAAAAGGGACAGAGAGAATTCTGGCAGCATTGGAGTCTCTAGCTCCAGGTCTTTCCAAAGACTAAATATATTCCTGTCCTTTCTGCATATTGATTGTTCAACATTCGTTTGGATTTCATAAGTCAATAAAACAATTTCCCTTTACTTCGTAAGTGAGTTGGAGTTGGCTTTTTTGTCACATATAATTCAACTACAGTTGATGGTTACTAGATTGTTCTAGCCTCTAGCAGATGAGCTCCTTGAAGGTAAAGGTTGTATCTTATTCATGTTTGTGCTCCCATCACCTGGCCATAGGCATCTAGTATGTCTAAGTTTAGCTAACCTGAGTCAAAC
>NW_011888865.1:4465172-4472219 GCF_000151845.1 Pteropus vampyrus
TTTATTTTCTTATATGTTTGTAAAAGCTTGTCTAATGGCATATGAACTTTGAAAGGCCACTGAGTGCTATCCATGTAGATAGAACATTGATTTTTTAAATGCAGGTATATATTTTTCACCTGGTGATAAAGATTCAGCTACTTCATTTGAGAACCAATTGCCACTACTAGGGTGATGTTGACAGGAGCAGCAATAAATCGAAAGACCCTTCTCTCCAACTCTTGTCTTCCAATCTTTCTCTAGAATTGGAACATACATCTCTGAAATATGGTTTTTGGAGCCCCCTTCACCCTAGCACCACAGAGCTGAGTACAGAAGTATGGATGTGCAGACCAATGACTGATACATCTCCCTCCTGAACCCCTCTGTCCTCCTGCTGTCTAGATCTGCTGTACAGATGCCATTTTGGAGCTTCCTTTTGCACTTTCGTGGTTTCACTCCTTGTTTCATGGGTCAAAAACTTCCTTATTTTTGCATTAGTCCCTCTTTTTCCTGTCAGACATCATTCTATAGTTTTAGAGACTTTTTTAAGGGACCAGATATTATTACTTGAACACCATTCTCCGAAGTTCCCTTCCATCTCTGAGTTCACATGGCACCTTACAGATCCCCATTCTATACTCCTCTCTTAGGCCTTCTCTCCCTCATCTTCCAGATTCATATTATCTCCCATAACATACCACAGAAAAAAGAACCTTAAGGAAAACAGTTTTTTAAAAAGGGAATGGAAAGCCTTTAAAACTATTATGTATTGCTTCAAGCTGAACTAAAATTAGTAGATAAAATTATGAGGTCAAATTAGGCTCGACATGAGAAAACCTTTTAAACAATTTAGTCCGCTCATTCATTCATTCAATAAATAAATATTTATTAAGTAACTATTATATGCTAAACAGTCTCTTGAACTAGGAATGTAATGATGCTAAACAAGATCCCTTTCCTTCTAGATTTTACATTTTAGACAGACAAAACAAATTGAAGAAGGATAATTTCAGAGACTATCAAGTACTCTGAAGAAAATAAGCAGGTTTCAATGATAGAGTATATTGGTGGAAAGGCCATTAGAGAAAAGAAAATTTCTAAAACTAATAAGAACCATCTTATCAGGTAATGAGTACTGTATCACCATAAACATTCACGCTATATAATATAATTAACATTAATTGAGAACTTTCTATCTACCCAGCATTCTTTTAGTGCTTTATAGCTCACTCAATCCTCACACAGCAACAAAACAACAACAACAACAACAACAACAACAAAACACAATAAAAATAGTATATTGTTGATACAACTAGTATCCTGATTTTACAGATGAAGTTATAAAAGAATAGAAAAGTTTATAAATTTATCTAAGTTCACAGGCTAGGAAGCAAAAGAGCCAATCTTTGAACTTTGATGGTTAGACTATAGAGCATGTCTTAATCACAACATTCAGTGGCTACTAGATTTGTTGATCATAAATCTAGATGCTGTTTATTCATTTGATATTTAATCTTCTTATCCATTGCCCACTTTGTGCCAGCTACAGAGCAAGGCACTGGAAGTAGAGCCCTGAACAAAGCAGACAAGAGTCCTAGCTCTCACAAAGCTAACGGTCTAAAATTTAAGGGAACTACTGGTTGTGTTCTCTGGGAAGCAGACAATGAGTAAGAGTGAAAAGTTTCATAGAGAGCTAACACCTGTGCCAGGAAAAGGGTGAAAGCAGGACTGGGCAGAAAAATCCAAATGCACTGCCAACCTAACAAAATCTCTGCCAGCCCAACAGGAAATTGTGGAGTAATTATTCCCTATCAGAAGTGTTCTGTGTTCAGTAGAAATTGCTATGTCCTTGTATCACAGCCCATTCATTGGCCAAGGGTCACCCGAAGAATGGAGTGAGCTCCACTCAAAAGCTCAGGCTACCCTGATAATGCTAGCAACCAAAGGTTGTCAATAAATCTCACTTCTCACTTCCTGCAATTCCACTCTTGAAGGGAAATTTAGGCCACCCATCTCTGTGTCTGCCACAGCATCAAGTAGATCAGTGTTTCCTAAATGCCAGGAAACACACTCAGTCCTTCCACCTGCTGACACTTGAGTCTTCTTCCTACATTGGTTGCCATGAAGCAGCTCCTCTCTTCCCTTGAGTCCACACTCTCCCACACTCCTAGAATTTAGAGTATGGAATTTCAGATACTTGTCAATTCTACCATGTATTTGGATTAAGAAACATAAATGATCTTCAAAGTTTCTTCCAATGTTTCTCTGATTCTACTTTAGTAAAAAAGTTTCTCAATTGATCTAATCTCCATAAAATATCTTAAGATATAAGCCTAGAGGAAATTTCCTTGGACATAATGAAAGAAAAAAAAAAGTTTCTTTTTTTAAAACAAAGTCCAAACTGGGATCTTATTGTCTCATCCTAGCCCCCGAAAAGATTTATTTACAACTGTTAGTTTCTTAGGGCATGTCTGCATCTGGGTTCTACTGAAACAAACTGAGATGCAGTCTAGCATTTTTTGTGGACATCTAAATGACACACTTTCTAGAAAATCTATGGCTGAGTTACTAAGGAACTAGATTTCAAGAGAAATCTTGAATGTATATGTCCTCTTCCATCCCTATACTAATTACATGTACATGAAGTAGTGCAGATAAGAAATTACAAAGTCTTTTAGAAGTATAATGAGGAAATATGCAAAAGATTAGCTTAGTGAGGGGTTGTCACATTTTTCATCTCATGCTACAGAGTGAATATGAGGTACTGTAGCTGTCAGATTTTTGTCCAAGGAGGAGATCTTGGGCTTCTAGCTGATTATAGAGAAAGTAAATGGACTTAGCTTAAAATATAAGGAGAAAAGTCCAAAGTAAATATACATAGAAACTATGGTAACCTCCTTTTATATAAGAAAATTGGGATGGGTATTTTTAAGAAGTTTGAAAACAGGACAGATTACTAGAAATTTGGTTTGCAAAACTGTAGAATGTTAAAAGAGCTAAATTTTATTGAGTAGATTGTTAGCTATGGTTATAAATATTGATTTAGTATTAAAACAGCCTATAAGATAGGTTTTATTATCACCATTTTTTAAGATAAGCGAGACAGAAAAATTAAGTAACTTTCACAGTAAGGAACAGAGTCAGGTTTCTATATCCGGCACCAGAGTCAATGCTATCTCTATCTTGCATCGCCTCTCCTGTAGGACAATTGTTAGTATAAGCATGATGGATACAGAGATGAACCATCCAGATCTCCTTCAAGGGAGGATGTGTGCCCTCATTTCTTGGAGTGCTGCCTGAAGATTGTCTTCTACCAAGGGGCTGCCAATCCCTTTGGGAAGTGTCTCATATCAGAGCATCATATCTTTCCCACATTCCACATCCAATGACTGAGGTAGGGTTGTAATGGTATAATTGTTATGGCCCAATGAGGAGCAACTCTGATTGGCCATTTTAGCTCTGGAGCTACCTGTGGGGTTTGTCAGAGCTCTCATCAGGTCTGCACTACAATTTGGCTCTTTCTGCCCAGATCTGCTTCCTCTCCTTTCCTACCACATGTCTTGATCACAAGGGCTCATCCTAATAAAATCCTGTGCACTAAAAGCTGTCTAGAAATCAGCTTCCTGGAGACCAACTATGACAACATGCCTACATGTGAAAAACTATGAAAAATAAAGATTTTTCTCAAATTCCAGATTCCCCCCTATACATTAATAGAAATGAAATAATAATGATTAAATGGTAATAGCTATATGTATCAAGCATTATTCTAAATACTTAAATATTTTAAATTAGAGTATTTTCCCAGAAACTGTGTGAGGACAGTACTAATAGTATCCTTATTTTACAATGGAGGAAACCAGGAAACACATAAATTAAGTAATTTGGCTAAGGTTGCACAATGGATGTAATCTGGCAAATGCAAATAGATATGATCTATGATACATATAACTGTGACCTGCTCACAGAGCTAAATAAGGAAAGAACTGAGGCCCAAGACTTTTTTCCTTTTCCTAGGCTCTTTCAGGTCGACAATGCCATGGGGGTTGTTTGAGCAAACCCTAGCACATGCATATATATAAATGTATATGTATATGCATATGTACATGTATATAAGTATATGTATACATATGTGTATACATATATATTCAATTTTTCTTTTAAGTTAAAACCAATGGACCTATAACAGAAAAAGAGCTAAGTGAGTCTTCTAATATTTTAATTATCTATATAAATAAATACTCAAATGAGAAGTCAGTACATTTAAAAGAGGCACATAAAGAAGAATCTTTTTGTATTTGCTCCAGAGCAATGCTCTCATACTGAGAGATTTGATAAGGGTGCTGAATATGGTCAGAGAGTATTGTTTGGGAGACAGTTCTGACAAGGCAAAGGAAAATTTCATCAAAGTCCTGAAAAATGGTCTGGGCACACTAATATTCACAGAGTTGGCATAGGTGATGGTGATAAGTGGTATCAACCAAATCTTTCAATAACTTTCAAATATGATTTTATATGATTTACTTAATCATATAATAATTGTTTATTAAGTAACTGTTATAAACCCACCAAAGTCATGTTTTTAGGGCTGCATCAACATAGCCTGCTGTCTATCTCAAGTTCCCATATAGGCAATAAGCCCTTTGATGACAAAGTCTATGCCTTATTCACTATGTATACTCAGCACCTTTTGCAAAATGTGATGCAAAGCAGGCAATAACAAAATAAATGTTCGTATAGTAAATAAATCAATGAGTGAGTCTTCTTGAGGTTACTGAAAACAAGTAAATACCTTCATTTAAGTACTCTACATTTCAGGCAAAAAAAGATAGAGCAATGACCATAATTAGGTTCAATAGTGCCACTCGTGTTGTCTAGAGGCACTCATCCATCTTATCTTTAAAATAAATAAAAAGATAAATAAATAAATAAATAAATAAATAAATAAAGCAAGCTTTCATATATAAAACAACTAGGAAGCATTAGGTTAAGTCTCAAAAGACAGAGAGAAATAACTATCACCAATTTTTAGTAAAAATTTAATTAGTCTTATGCTGTATTTGATTTGCCAAACACTATGATTTCTTAGAGTATGTACATTGACATTTTAATCAGCTAAGCACAGAGATGCTACATTTGCTTTTATAATCATGTTTTTCTCTTTTTTAATGAGGGTAAGATTGAAAGAAGCACCACTTCAAATTCAAACAAGATTAAAGCCAACACTAAAATTGTCAGTTCTAATAGAACACGATGTACATTGGTGAGAAGAAATCATAATCCTTTCAAGATTGAAACAGAGATATAATGCTGCTAGTTGCTTCAGAGTCAGAATGTGTAATTAATATTCGTGTAATAGACTTTACTTTTAGTATAGTCTATATTACTAAATATATGCCGAGGGTGAAGTGGGAATTTTCTTCCAGACTACTACTAGTCAAAGGCACTGTCCTCTGTTTACAGGACTTAGGAATGTCCTGGCAAGCTAAGCGAGGAGTAGCCAATGCACAGACAGCTCAGGTGAACTCAACAAATTACCTGGCACAGCTGATCATCACTTCCACTAGAAGGCTCTTACAGGTAAGCGAACAGGTGATGATGGACTGCCCTATCCAACAGTGCTCAGAAGAGCTAACATGGAAGCTCACATAGGTAATACGCAGTAGCTATGGAAATGGCCACCCACTCAGGGCTACGAACCTTATGTCAGCATTCACGCAGCTTCCTAGTGTTGGTAACTGATATGTACTTGGCGAACTTGATGATAATTCCATTTCTCTCTTCATACCACCCCTCTATAAGTCTTTCTTCTCAGGTCCCTATACTTCCTCCATGGTCACTTTCCATCTAGATCCATTCCCTGCTCTACCCCTAGCTTTCAGTTCATGCACTTCATTTGGTCTCCTCCAGAAGTGGGGTTAGACTGAGACTTACAATAAAGAATAAAGCAAACAGGTTTTTCCTATTATCAATCAGAATTTGACTCCATCAGGAAATACTTTGCGTGTTATCCATCTGCTCTAAGATTGGCTTCATTCTCAGTTCTCCTACTGAATATCTTGTGAACTCATATTTTTGCTGAGCATTGTTGGATAAAGCCATGAAGTATAAGTAAAAAACCAAGAGTTGTTTCACTATAAATTTTGTAAATGATTGAGATACAAACATAAAGGTTTTATACTCCTGTGGAATAGAGCTATATTAAAACTGGGAGAGAGGTATTTCTCCCAGATGCTCCACGAAGAAATGCAGCCCAACTTCAGGTTATGGGCTTTGAAGACTACGGCGAGCACCAATTTGGTACCTCGAGGAATCTGACATACCAGCAACACCTGTACTCAGTAGCAAGTGCTCACTGCATCCAATTTATCCATGGAATAGGAGCTGGAGCATTAAGAGAGGGGAGAAGATTCGACGGAAGTAATTAGCAGCTGACGAATTTACCTGTGGCATTTTGAAGTAGAATATTTGTAGGGATGTTATCAGGAGATGGGCGGAGAGGAGGTAAGAGCAAAAGTGAAACATAGATTGCATACAGGTGAATAGGAGAGCTGAACAAAAGGTAATTTAATGAATCTTAAAATTGTAGATAATTGAGACAATTGTAAGCAACCAGAACACAAGCAGGCATTCAATCACAGTGTAAGTCTGGCCAAAATGGCTGTATCAAGGTTCAAAGTGGGATTAAGAATATTACAAGTCTGAGTTTGTGCTGTTGAGATATATCTTTTGCAGAATGGGCTTGCCAAAGGTAAGATGAAACAAGAGATAAAATTTAATCTGCTGGGAGACACTGCCAACAGAAAGAAACAGAGGTACTTTTAGGATACTGTGCTATCCCGATGACTTATGGTTCTGTCTATGCTTGGACACTGGAAACACAAAGGCAATGACTTTGCCTGTGAGGAGGGACCTATCGCAGCGATATAGCACAGAGCATTAGAAGGCTAGCAGGGAACCTCAGTTCTCCAGGAAATGTGCATTCACTGCAAAACAACTATTATGGGATGTATTGTGTTCAAAGGGCAAGGATATCTGCATGCATCATAGGAAGCTGAGTGCTGA
>NW_011888865.1:4472269-4489817 GCF_000151845.1 Pteropus vampyrus
CTAAGATTGGCTTCATTCTCAGTTCTCCTACTGAATATCTTGTGAACTCATATTTTTGCTGAGCATTGTTGGATAAAGCCATGAAGTATAAGTAAAAAACCAAGAGTTGTTTCACTATAAATTTTGTAAATGATTGAGATACAAACATAAAGGTTTTATACTCCTGTGGAATAGAGCTATATTAAAACTGGGAGAGAGGTATTTCTCCCAGATGCTCCACGAAGAAATGCAGCCCAACTTCAGGTTATGGGCTTTGAAGACTACGGCGAGCACCAATTTGGTACCTCGAGGAATCTGACATACCAGCAACACCTGTACTCAGTAGCAAGTACTCACTGCATCCAATTTATCCATGGAATAGGAGCTGGAGCATTAAGAGAGGGGAGAAGATTCGACGGAAGTAATTAGCAGCTGACGAATTTACCTGTGGCATTTTGAAGTAGAATATTTGTAGGGATGTTATCAGGAGATGGGCGGAGAGGAGGTAAGAGCAAAAGTGAAACATAGATTGCATACAGGTGAATAGGAGAGCTGAACAAAAGGTAATTTAATGAATCTTAAAATTGTAGATAATTGAGACAATTGTAAGCAACCAGAACACAAGCAGGCATTCAATCACAGTGTAAGTCTGGCCAAAATGGCTGTATCAAGGTTCAAAGTGGGATTAAGAATATTACAAGTCTGAGTTTGTGCTGTTGAGATATATCTTTTGCAGAATGGGCTTGCCAAAGGTAAGATGAAACAAGAGATAAAATTTAATCTGCTGGGAGACACTGCCAACAGAAAGAAACAGAGGTACTTTTAGGATACTGTGCTATCCCGATGACTTATGGTTCTGTCTATGCTTGGACACTGGAAACACAAAGGCAATGACTTTGCCTGTGAGGAGGGACCTATCGCAGCGATATAGCACAGAGCATTAGAAGGCTAGCAGGGAACCTCAGTTCTCCAGGAAATGTGCATTCACTGCAAAACAACTATTATGGGATGTATTGTGTTCAAAGGGCAAGGATATCTGCATGCATCATAGGAAGCTGAGTGCTGAAGATTTAAACGTGGACCTTGACTTGAGGTCTGAGGATTCTACCTCCTGATTATACAAAGGGACAAGTGCTCACCACTGCATTAAAGACATATATGTTAAGTTTCCTCTTCACAGACTCTAAGACTATCACCTATTCCAATGCTAGCTTGGCATTCTTAGAGTTAAAAATATTACTATGCTTAGTATTTCTAATTTTTTTTGGCATAAAACAGTGGTAAAAGTAGATAAAACGAATACTGACAGAAACTGGATATAATAAATATCTAACACTGAACTGCAGTACTCCTGGGGAAAACTTACATAAATATCTAATAAAGCTGTACTATAGGAAAGAGAGACTCTTGAAGAGTTAGCGAGAAGAAATGTTCCAAAGGGAATTGAAGGAGACTCTTCACTAAAAGAAAAAAATTGTAGCAAGAGAAAGAAAAGGAGATTACAATGATGATAATAAAAGAAGATGTTATCTCAAGCTGTGACACTCGAAAGGGTTTGTTTTTGCTTCTGGACCACAAATTTTGAGAGGATATAAAGTTACTGGAAAATAGCAGAAGGCTAACCAGGGGCCAGTGAATTTCCGGAAGTCAGGGGCTACAGAGATCATAGAACAAGCGCCATGAAGGCCAGGGTGGGAGAAAGCTCATCATGGGTACAGAATACGGCTTCAGTAATTTTAACAACAACAACAACAAAAACCTGCCGAAGAGCTTTCCTTTTTTCCAGCAAGGAACATGTCAGCAAGTCTGCAAGGACAGGAAAGAAAAAAGGGGGAGTGCATTCATCATCCTTCTATATAATCCTCCAAGTTAGTCACAAAACGTGTGGGGTTTGTTTAAGGATGCTGATGTACCTATGTCCCAGTGATGCCTGAGACATGCATTGTATAAGAATACTGCCTAGTCTATTATATTACATCCTACTTTATTATGTTATATCTGCACTATTAAAACACTAACCAAGGTGAGATTATTTATAAAATGTGCCATTGGCAGCCCTCAAATTCATAAAATGAGCAATAGAAATTACAAGTACAAGCACAATATAGTCTCTCTGCAGATTTTGGAAATTCGTGACAAGGAGCTAATATTTTACCTGAATTCATAAGTAAAATAAACTTCATCCAATATTTAGATATGCTAACCAACCAAAGGTATTGGCAGGTTGTCACCGGTTGCATTCCCTGAGAAGCAGATTCTGAAAAGGAGATTGTTTGCAAAATGTTTATTAAGAAGTTCCCTTAGGATCCACATCTATGTGCCTGTGGAAGGAAAGAGATGAAAACAGAGTGGGTTAAGGAGATGTGGATCTGCAAGGTAACTTAGCAAGAGTCTCGGCTGATCCCATCGGGAGGTCTATAACTACAAAGACTCTTCAGAGCTGTCCCAGTTTAAGTCTACGTAGCCGGGCCTTCACACCCTGATATCAATTAGTAATTTTATGTGGGCCGCTCTGGGAAGAGTACATGTTTGGACAAGGTGGCTATGTAGCTGGGACCATCTCTGAAGTGGTTAATAGTTAAAGGTGTGACTGAGAGTACACTCAGCTGTCAGGGTAGAGTCCTTCACCAATGGGGATATGGAAAGCCTATCAAATGTCCACTTCCTGGGATGTCTGTGTATCCAAAATTATATGGAGAAGATAGATAAATAAAGTATTTAAGACATGGTTTTGTCCCTGAAGTAAAAGAGCAACGTCCACTTTCAAGAGGAAATGAGAATATTTTAAAGAGTTCTGACACTTGCAAGTTGTATAAGCCTAACTCTTGTATGGCTAAATTTTTTATTTGCAGATTATAGATAAAAACTCTATTCGTTTCTATACCCGTTGTAGCAAATTACTACAATCTTAGTAACATAAAGCAACACAAATTTATTATCTCACAGTTCTATAGGTCAAAAAATCCAGCTAGGTTTAGCTGGTTTATGTGCTCTGGATCTCACGAGGTGAAAAGCCAAGCATCAGCAGGGCTGCATTCCTTTCTGGAGGCTCTAAAGGAGAATCTATTTCCTTACTCATTCAGGATACTGTCAGAATTCAGTTTACTGCAGCTGTAGGCCTGGGGTCCCCATTTCTTTGCTTAGGTCCACTCCTAGCTTCTAGAGGCCATGTATATTCCTTGGTTTGTGGCTCCCCTTCCTTCATCTTCAAAGCCAATACTAGTGCGTCAAGTCCATTTCATGCTTTAAATCTCTCCTGAAACTTCTTCTGTCATATCTCTGACTTTACTGTCTTCCTCTTACACTTTTAAGGGCTCATATGATCAGATTGGCCCCACTCAAATAATTCAGGATAATACCCCTATTTTAAGATCTATCATCTTAATTTGCAAAATTCCTTTTACTGTGTAATATATTCACAGGTTCCAGGGATTAAGGTGTGAACATCTCTGGGAGCCATGATTCTGCCTATCACAAGTCATAGTGTTGTATAAGGTGATAAGGTTAAATGCCCATATCTCAGACAGAGTGTAAACCCTCAATAAAGTTCACATCAAGAGTTTGGAAATGAACATGATTAATAAGCACTGTAGTCATCAATAAAGGCTTCATGGAGAAGAAGGGCTCAGTCTTGAAGGTAGGAAGAACTTGGATAAAGGAAAGAATAGAAAAAGCTATCATGTCATGAGAATAATATAAGTAAAACAACAAATGCAACAATTTCTCGTAACAAGATACGGTTTTTGGAGACAAATAAACCTAAATTCAAATGCTTCCTTTGCTTGTAATGAGGTCTGCTATGTTAAGCAATTTAATAAATCTCTTTGGGCTTGTTTTCCTCTCTCTCTCTCTCTCTTTCTTTCTCTCTCTTTCATCTGTTTAGTGTCCTTTCTTTGTCTCCTCAGTTTTAGTAGTTTCGACAAACCCACATTGTCTTCACAACCACATTTCCTAGCTATTCCAGGAGGCTAAGCAAATTCATCCCTAATCTGTGTCATTTCAAAATACTGTCATTTTGTATCATTCCAAAATACTGAAGTGAATAGTTGTGCAATGCTCATAAGCCTATGAGGAGACATTCCAGTCTGCAAACCTCTTTGATGCTTCAACCCATCAGTGAACATTTTGGAGAATGTACTTCACATATGTGCATGTATGTAAATATATACATATATATGTGTATCCATACACACACACATATATAAAAAACCCATTATTCATAAATAGGCATTGTTCACATGTCAGAAGTACATATTAACATATAATATTAATATCTAAATGTTACTATATTTTGTTAAATATTAATAAACCTAAATTATATTTTTGTTATTTTAATTTTAAATAAAATTATTTTTTAACAGAGTGTTAATATATTTCTATTACATTAGAATTGATTGTCTTAGAAAGTCCCTAAAGTGCCTTTGGAGCAGAGGTCTTCTTAAGTATGGTTCAGAATGCCATAATGTATACATTCTGACAAACCTGTCTCTATCATACTTGCGCTGTGTTCATAGCCTTAGATATGAACTTGTTCAAAGAACTATTCCAAGATATACCTTAAAAGGGTATGTTTGGTTTCAAGGTAAAAGATTGAACTGGAGTGCTTTCTACTTAATGATGTACTAAGAAGTATGCATATCAATAGCATGTTTTCAAACAGCCAAAGCTACTAATGATCAAAAATTCAGTGAAACTTTTCAGAGAAACTCTGGAGATTGAGAAGAAAGGTAAAGTGTGCACTTTACCTCAGGCAACCTCATCTGACTGCATCTTGCCTCTATGGCTTCTGATTCCTTTTTGTCCCCATGGATTATGTGTCTGATTTCCATATTAGGATCCCAAATGGCTCTCTCCCCACCTCAGCTTAAAATTTAAAAATTGCCTTGGTTCAGTTTTGTAGAACCTTGTTAGAAGTTTAGATTTAATAATTCTTTAAATGAATCATTGAGGATTTTATTCTGAGAACTTGTAGACATTAGGAAGATAATCTTGTCTAACTAACTGGAGGAGCATAGAATATGGTATCTGGGAGTGACTGAGAATGTGGACTCAGAGTTGTACTAGCCAGTAAACCAGCCATGGTGATGAGATGCTCACATGGTTCCCTCACCCATGTCCTCATTTATGAGAAAAGAGAAAGCTGTATCGGTGGTTTACAAATATTTATGATAGTTATCTGCAATGAACACTGAATGAACAAACTGCTAAGTGCTATTTAAAAAGGGAAGACTGAAGAATTGATTATGAATATATTCTTTCAGAACTTCTGCTTTTTTGTTATATAATCTATTTGGGAAATTATGAAAAAGTTAAGGTGAAACTAAATTAAAGTAATATGTTATTAAGGAAATCAGATGTTGGGGAATTCTTACACATTGTTGAAAAATAATTTATGTTCTGGTTTTGGTTCTGCTATCTATTGAACTGATTTTTGGCAAAACACTGATGTTCATAATTTCTTCAGATATAAAAAAAAGTTATTCAATAAATTCAATAACATAAACTCTAAGAATCCTCTTGATCTGAGTTCTATGATTATAAAAGAATAAGTAATGCCTGAATTTGGAGGAAATTTCTTCTTTCTTCTCTTTATTCAAGCATCATGTGTTATTCTTCAATTTTTGATTTTTCATATGTACTCATATTTTATGAATCTATCGCATATGTGAAGCCATCTCCAAATCTTTTTAAAAGGAAAAAGCATATAATTAAGTAATTATTATGTGGTATTTTTTTAACAGTAAATCAATATAAAGAGAATCAACTTTTAATAATATCATTATTTCTCCATAAAAACACAAAATAATCAAAATTATGTTTTCCTCTGGTGTAATGTTGCAATTTTATGAAAGAACTAAAAGATTTCTAAAATAAGAAAGCTAAGTGCCATGTAGATAAATTGAGGATGTTCATGCATACACCACATTTAGAAGGACTCCTCAATTATCTATTCTGATGGATAGAGGCATTAGTACAGAGAATCTAAAAATAATTATGTTACGTATAACTCTGAAATGAGCTGGTAAAATTATATATAAACATGGCTATATCTAATGTCTTAAGGATTAACAATACTTCAAATTAAATAATGAAATTTTGATTCAGGAGACACACAGGCAATGTCCAGTTTCACCATGTAACCAGCACTTTTGAAAAGAATGAAAATTATCACCTCTGCTTCCAAGCATAGAAATAGCTTAAAACTGACAAACCTAATTCTTCAAGTTTACTTTCTCTAGGCAACTAATACCTTAATGTAAATGACACTTTTGGTGAATTGGTGTAGCTTTAAGTCAGAAAGACTGTGTTTAAATATTGATATCCCCCTTTTAATAGCTATCTGACATCAAGCAAGGCCACAGACTCTTCAAACCTTAGTGAGGTCATTTGGGACGTGAGATTAATAATAGAGTTATACCTATCCTGTGTTCTTCAAATGAGTATGAATATGATACAACAAAATGCTTAATGTAGAATTACTTTGTAAAGTTTTTAAATTTATAATGATTTGATAAATTATTACAGATGAAATAAAACAAAATGTAACAATATAAACAAGTGATATTTACTGCATTAACTTTATATTTTATGCAAATGTTGTGAAATAAACCACATTTCTAAAAAATGACACTACTTTCAAGAATAATATATCTATCTGAGAAGACATATAAACAAGAGGACTTACCATTCTTCAATCAACAACACGGGAGCTTGTGTAAATATCTAAAACTCACTGGAATTCAATTTCCTCAGCCCCAAAGAGTGGGTATTGGTTTGGTGACCTCCATGTTTTCCTGAAGCCCTAAAATATAATTTGAAGAAAAGATTTAGAAAAAAGCTGACATTTAAAAGTGAGATTTAATATTAATAAAACATTACTACTGCATCTTGCTTAATTGTAGGTGAAAGAATCAAAGAGTGGTATTATTAAATCATATCATTTTCTAAGAATAGTGGGTAGAATGATTGACTAAATAACTGGCAAATGAATAACACTTAATAGTGACTTGAAAGTTTATAATAACCATGACAACCAAACTCCACATTACCTATCATGATTTTCTTTCAAAATGTAAAATATCATAAGACATCACACAAGACTGTTAAGTTTTCAATTAGACTCTCAACTTTGACTTGTGTGCCTCCATAAACTCATAAAATGGGCACTGTACTTTGCACAGTGCCATGTGATGCTGTTTTCAGCAACCAGGACACTGAAATTCTGCAAGGAGATAGTCCTAGGCTCTCAGGCAGAACAAGGCACAGATGTGTAATCTCGAGGGCCTGGAGCCTTGCATTTTTCAATTCAGTGCTGTAATAAAAATGTTTTCTTAGATTGTATAGTTCTTTGTATACAGTATATCATGTGACGCTGCCAAGTAGGTACAGTAAGTAGAATTCTCCATTGTATAGATGAGAAAAAAAGGGTATATATGACTGAGGTCACATAGCAAATAGATAATGAAGCTAGAACTATAACTCTTGTTCTCTAACCTGTAGTCTAGTCTTTTGGGGTTTTTTCATTGTTCCATACTTGTCAATAATATTCATAGCTGTTATTTACCAAACACTTACTATGTGTCAAGCACATACAGAGCTCTTCAGATACTCCATTTAGTTTAATCAATCTCCAACCCCAAAGAGTAGAAACTTTTATTATTTGTATTTAACAGGAAAGGAAACTGAAACTAGGAGGAGAAGTAGAAAGATTTTGCTAAAGGTCACTTAGCTACCAAGTTGTGGAGCCAGGACCCATACCCATGTTTGTCTGACTTTAGCCTCTCCTAATCTCTCCCTTAGGCAGCTTATTTATCTCTAGAAGTTACCAATGCAGAAGCCTCTCTTTCAAAGAGTTGGCCTGGAAACAAAAAGCAGTTTGACTTTAAAATATTAAGGCAGTGCAGTGAAAAAAACTGCGCTATTGCCTTTTTAGGGTTCTCTTTGGGTATCCAATATTAGAATGTGATATTATTTTATATAATCCATACATGCTGAGTTTAAATTCCATGCCCAATATTTTGGAGCAGAGTTGTTTTCCCCGATTTCTACTTCATAAAACACATTCAATAAGCATGGTTGCGGTTATATGTATACCTACCCTGGGGCTTCCTCTTGTTTCATATGCTCAGGAGAGTCCTGGACAATGACAAATATTCTAAAAACTTCATGTAATTCAGATTGCTCAACTATATCACTAATGATTTTTACGTTTTTTTAGAATCCAACATACTCTTACAAAATAATAATTTCATCTCCCACCACATTTATTCTGCCCCTCCTTGCTTTTTTATTCCTTTCTAACTGCTTTCCTTCTTCCTTTCATTCTTTTCTTCTTTCCTTCCTTCCATTCTCAGTACAAACATTACCTGAGGAATTCACTGTCCATCTGAAGCAAGAGCCCATATATGTGTTAAACAACTAACATGTAAGTAAAGAGTAGTGATGCATCACAGATTATACATAATGTAGATTTATGTAAATTAACAAAGATTGTGAAGAACAGTTTCCTAAGAAACACCTGAACTGACCCTTGAATAGTACAAGAATCCATAAAAAGAAAGGAAGAAGCAGGAGAACATTTTATACATTTCAAAGAGAAAGCAATGGGTAATTTTAATTCAGTCTCGCATCCCAGCAAATCACCCCTCTCCTTACTAACCGATAAGCACAGACCATGTGCATGCAGGTCTCCAGTCTAATATGCAGTCTTGTACCTCTGTTTCTTTGCCTCTGCCGCCCCCTCTGCCTAGAAGAGTCTCCCAACCTCTCAACCAAATCTGACTTTCTTCGAAAGTCAGTTCAAGGGTAAGTCTGTAAAATCCTTTGTGAACCCTTCTTTGGTTCTCCTAGATTGGTTAGGGTTGCCTTCTTCTAGTTTGCCACCTCATGCTACATGTAACTCTACTGTAGCAGTCACTTTGCTGTGGCGATACCTATTTGTGGAGTGTCCATGTCACACACACTATGTGTTATTTGTTATTTAAATCTCAGAACACCAACAATATAGAGTGCTTAGTAAGTAATCAATATATGTTCCAGGAATGAATAAAGTCTATAAAAACAGTTGTGAACTTGGTCTATACAATGTGGGTACTAAAACAGTGGCTCTAAGTGTTAAGCTGTCCATCTAATTCAGGTTATTCTCAAAAATACTTCCTTCGTGGTTTAACCCTAAGTAAAAGAATTACAAAGAAATGGTTTGAGAACATAAGAACCCTCACCATGGAATGAACTATATGCAATGGAAATATCTAACAAATGCATAAACAGGCACACACAGTGATCAATGAGGCATTTATACAACACTTTCTGAGACTTCTACAAGTGGTTTATTATTGTAGGTTGCCGTGGAACACGATAAATAAAAAATTAAGCTGTGTTTTAGGTAAGTGAATAAGTGGGCAGTACTGAGAACTGGCAACAAAGAAGGAGAATACTCAGATTAGGTATTCAGAAATATTTACGATAAATAATTCATTTCCCAGTGATAGTGAAATCCCCAAAATGGTTGTTGCCAAAAGGGTCATATTTACATGACATCTTAAACAAATTCTGTGTAATGTTTTTATAATAAAAATGGTGCATTTTCTAGTTGGAAAAAGCATTTCATACAACAGGTCAACCAACATCTGGAGACTGTGTAGAAGGGGAAAAAAAAAAAAAAACCATAAAGGTTTTTCAGCTTCATAGTAGGTCACAATCCAGTAGAACTCATGTTTAGAATAAAATTGAGTGTGTAATAGGTACCCAGAATTCTCACGTGAGCTGACTTTCTCAGTCACCACTGGAGGTGAAGAGCCTCTTTCTACTCCCTAAGGAGTTAGCAAGAGGAGGGTATAGAATCATCGGAAGTTAGAGCTGGAAGGTTTATGGGAAACCTCTTGTTTTGCCACACTTATTTTCAGATGAGGAACTCTTTCAGGGTCCAGAAAGGTGAAGAAACATATGAGATAGTCAAAGAACTAGAAAATGTCAGAGATGGGGCTAAAATCCAAGATTTCTGATTCCCAGTCCAGTCTTTCTCTGCACAAGGCTGTGTCAAAAGCAGATCAAAAATAAAATAGTAAAACAACATTCAGAAGAGTTTCTACAGGCAAAACGTTTGTGCTCCATGTTTCAATGCCACCTCTTTGTTTCTTTCTTGCTTAGAGTGACATGAACCAGTCTCCTAGTGACATCTGGTGTCTAAATCAGGGTAATACATAATTAGGAATAAAAATAAAGCACCTCTATATTTTTCTAGTGTAATTATATCCAAACTTGGAGGATATGTTATAATTTTTGAACAGGTCTTTCATGGTTTCCTTTCCCATTAAAATGTCTATAAACGAGGCTGTGTATTATACTAATTTTCTTTCTGTAATGACAATGAATTATTGCCAGTCTTGTGCCATCTGAGCCTAAATTACATAATCTATTCAACAATCATTCTACTATATGACAGAAACAGTTCCAGTAACTGGGGTTGCAAAGATAAATATCTATTATGTCTTTCTTCAGGAAACTCACTGCCTATCTGAGGAAATTAACTCATTACAAGGAATTATAATACAATGCAATAAGGGCTAAAGTTAAGATATGTACAAAATATGCCGTGGAAGAGATGCTTAGGAAGGAGTGACTGGGAAGTCAGGAAAGCTTCAGAGAAAAAAAGACCTTTTTAACTGAATATTAAAAAGGATTCGGGAATCTACATGACTTAAAAAAGCAAAAGTTCTCAATTCATTCTCTCGAATATATATAAAAAAGCATCTAGCATCTAAATATATATTTTAGTAAATTTCATTCCATGTGTTACTGTCACTGATATTTCTTCAGTATTGATCAACTTGGTTCTTGTAGAGAAAAAGAGAGTATGCCACTGTTTATGGTCAGTAACACAGGAGTGTTCCTAATATTCTCAATATTTCTTATTTCTATATCCCATAAGTAGATGAGCTGGGGAGAAAAACCAGAGTTGTCTGATTTCGAAGTAGTCAAGTGTTACTTATTGAGTGCCTACTGAGTGTTAGATATTCTCATAGTGCTGGAGATAAAACAGTGAACAAAACCTATGCCCTCATTGTATTTACATTCTAGAGGGGAGGATAATCAATAAATAAATAAGTAAAATATATAGTAAGTCAGATCACTATATATTAAGAAAAATTAATTAAGATTGGGGGATGAATAGCACTGGGAAGGGTATAATTTTAAATATGATGGTAAGGGAAAGCCTCTCTGAGAAACCGACATTTTAGCAGTCTTGAGGAGGTAATGGTGTGAGACGCGTAGGTATTTGGGGAAGAGCACTTCAAAGAGAGGGAAGAGGAGTAAAAGTTTTGGGAGATTTCAAGGAATGTGAAGAATACCAAGGAGAAAAATGCAACTAAATAAATGAGGCCTGGAAAGAGTAGAAGAAATTAGGTCTAAAAAAAAATGGGGAGAGGGGGAAGATTATGCAGGGCCTATTGGCCAATGTAAGAAGAATAGTGGGAAACCATTGTGGAGTTTAGGGTGCAGGGGTGACATGTCCCAATCTGGCCTAGCTGCTGTTATGTTCAGAACAGAACATAGGAGGGAGGCAAGTGCTGAATCAGAGACACCAAAAGTACAGTATTATATTTATCTAGGAAACAGGTGATGGCCATCTCTAAAAGAGTTATCTATGGAAGAGAAATAACCAAATTATTTATACATTTTAAAGGTATAATTAACAGGAATGATTGATGGATCAAATATATACAAGGAAAAGAGAAAAGTCACTTGGAAGGGAGAACTAGTTGCTTAAGTAATTAAAAGAAGTTAACATTGAATAAAATCAGGAAATGTGTAGGAAGATCAGGTTTGGAAGAGCTGTATATTAAGAGTACAAAAAAGATATATTAAGTTTGAGATGTCTGTTAGCAGACGTCCAGTGGCAATTGAATTCTGAGTTCAGTGGAAAGGACATTTGAAGATTATCAACATATAGATAATATTTAAAATCATAAGATTAGGTGATTTCATCTTTGGAGTGAGTATTGATAGAGAAAAAAAGGGATCTAAGGACTGAACCCTAGTTTACTCCTGTAGAGAGATTCAGAATCAGTAAAGGGAGCTACAAGAAGCAACACCAGAGAAGAGGAGAACTGAGAAAATGGCTTCCAGAAGCCAAGTGAAGAAAGAGAAGTCATCAAGGGCATCTAAGCTGCTGAGAATTTAATCAAGACTAAGTTTACCATTGAATTTAGCACTATGGGAGTAATGGGTAATCTTAACAAGAACTAGTGTGTGTGTGTGTGTGTGTGTGTGTGTGTGTGTGTGTGTGTAGACTTTTTAGAGTAGATTCAAGTGAGAATGGGAAGAGCGAAAGGGGACAGTGAATACAAGAAATCTCTTTTGAGGAATTTTAATGTACAGAAAAGGAGTGATATCAGGTGAAAGTTGGAGGTTATTTTTAAGAAGGGAGTTATTTTAAATAAAGAAGATATTACAGTGTGTTTGCATGTCTATGGGAGTGATCCAGTTGAGACCAAAAAAAACATCGCTAAGGAAGACAGAGAATACAATTGCCGAAGTGGAAGTGAGATCCAGAGCATAAATGTTACCAGATAGGATCATGGCTATTTCATCCCTGTTAACACTAAGGAAGAGATAATATACATGTACAGATAAGACAGATTAGTTGATGTATTAGCAGGACAGAGGAGTGATCTACTGGTTGCTCTAGGGTACAATCAAAGACCTGGGTAGCTGAAGGAGAATAGAAGTTCTCTGAAAAAGAGTTCAGGATTTGGAAATTTTAATCTATGGATATTTACCAAGATTTATGACAAAAGTGTTGAAGCAATAGAGAAGAGTAATAAGATAATCTGCTGATATGAGGGATTTTTAAGGAGAACAGAGGGAAATGACCTATAAGTGTCAACTAGGAGAAAGAGTGACAACATCTCTACATTTAGGTCCAGTGAAAGAAGAGGTATGGGAAACAAACCAACCACCAATTGAGAACCCATATTTCCTAAATTTGTAATTGCTATTTTTCTTTCAATAGATATTTATTGGAATGCCAACTATATTCAGGTCAGTTAATGAGAACTTAAATAAAGACTCCAGCATTATTCGATCCTACTATTTATTTTAAGTGGTTTCACCTTATTCACATTTATTGGCATTCAGCATGTTTTAGAGAAAGTAATCCATATCCCTGTGTTCTAACCAATTTCTAACTCAGAAAATCATATTGTGCTTACCTACATCTATCTTCCTGCTGTTTCAATGGAAAAAGCTATTCTCCACTTCCTCTCTATGGCATTCAGCAGAAAGAATGGTGCCTGCATGTTTCCAGAGTGGGAGACTCTAGTCAAGTGCTGCTTTATATTGTCTCCTCCTGGTGACACAGTCTCTTCAAAGCCCTCTCAGAGTCTGTACTGAAAAAGTACCCATAAGAATTGCTAGGAACTTAATCATGCACCCTAAGAAGCAGATCGCTCAAATATAATTGGTAGGGATTTTATTTTAATCTTTTGTTGTCGTTGCTCGCGTGTCACCATCCCTGTACCCCATGAGTTCTCTCTCCCAGATTTACAAATTGTGTTTTCTTGAATTTGTTCTTTTTCAATTCACACAATCCTAACAATTCTTCTTTGTCAAGTCTTTCACTCTGACAGTTGAATTCAATTCATGCACATGCGTTTATTATGAACAAGATCTTGAGTCCTAGGGGACAGGGAATGAAAAGATGAATGAATTCTGGTCTCTGCAGGTCAAAAGCTTGCTGTGAAGAAGGAAGTTTGGTTCACACTTCATCCCTAATCCTTTGGCTAGGCAAGAACAGACTATTGTCTCAAGCCTCTTCACATTAGCAATCCCCTGGGGTGATGCCTGGAAATAGGAATTATTAAAGGGCACCTCAGATGCTTCTTGTGCATGCTAAACCATCCTAGTAATATATCTACATTTCTCATCTGCAGCTTCTTTTTAGTAAGGGCTAAGGGATCCTACTTCCCCCAAATTTCTTTCTGGCTAAAACACACTTCGGGTCATGTCACTACTTTGTAGGAGTTCTATTTCTCGCTTTGTTTACTATAACTAAACATTACAATCTTTAACTAGGACTACAAAGTATTCTAAAATCTGCCTGCAGCCTACTTTCGGGCTACAATCTCTTGTCTCTTTTGTGGAAAAAGAAAAAAGAAAAAAAAAAAGAGTCTGTGGACTTCATTCCAAATCAGATTATCCTTATGACTACATCTTGGTGGTGTGGAGTATGGTATAATTAAATGAGTCCAAAGCAATGGTTGAGCAAACTTCAGCATCCTCATCTGTAAACTAGGACAATAAGAGGAAACCTCAAAAAATGTGAAGGTAAATAAGATAATGTAAATCCATATTCCAGTGCCTGGAATTAAAAAAATAATAAAAAAATAATAAGAGCTACCATTGCCATGCCATTCTACTTATCCTATTTCTCTATGCTACAGACAAATGGACTACTAGAGACCCAGATGTTCTTGCTCATTCCCAATGGGCTCACTCTCTATCTTTCAAAATCAACTGTTCTTTGTAAACTGATCTCAAATGCCCTCCCTTGGAGGCCTTCCCAGACCATCCCATGGCCAAGGATGATCAGTGCAACCTCTTCTTTATACACAGATGTTTCTCTCTTGCATGGCAATTATCACATATTTGTATACACTGAAGTTACTGTTATAAGGATATTGTTTGCCTTCTTTTCCTTCAAACTATTTATCATAATGTACAATTATTTTCTCTTTGTATATGTTCTTTTTTTTTTATTCACTTAT
The DNA here is from genome assembly GCF_000151845.1 of Pteropus vampyrus. NCBI lineage: Eukaryota > Metazoa > Chordata > Mammalia > Chiroptera > Pteropodidae > Pteropus > Pteropus vampyrus. The sequence continues at coordinate 4,487,017 of NW_011888865.1, forward strand.
TTATTTTAATTAGTTTCAAGTATACAGTACACTGGTTAGACATTTATATAGTTTATAAAACAATCCACCTAATTACTTCTTTTCTGGTTTTCCACCTAGCTCATATATTAATACTAACTGCATTCCCTATGCTGTGCTTCCCATCCCCGTGACCATCCATCAGCTACTAATTTGCACTTCTTTAACCCTTCACCCCATTCTCCCAGCCCCCCTAACCCTCTCTCCCCTCTGTCCGTCACCAGATTGTCTACTATATTTGTGAGTCTGTTTTTGATTAGTTTATTCTTTTTGTTCCTTAGATTCCACACATAAGTGAAATCATATGGTATTTATCTTTCTCTGTCTGACTTATTTCACTCAGCATAATAAACTATAGGTCCATCCATGTTGTTGCAAATGATAGGATTTCATTTATTTTTAATGACTGAGTAATATTCCATTGTATATATGAACCATAACTTCTTTATTCAATCATCTGTTGATGGGCATTTAGGTTGCTTCCAGATCTAGCTATTGTAAATTGTCCTGCCGTGAATATTGGGGTGCATAGATCTTTACAAATTACTGTTTTGGTTTTCTTTAGATAAATACCCAGAAGTGTTATTGCTGGGTCAAAAGGTATATTCATTTTTAATTTTTTGAGAAACCTCCAGACTGTTTTCCATAGTGGCTGCATCAATTTGCAATTCCACCAACAATAGATGAGGGTTCCCTTTTCTCCACATCCTCACCAACACTTGTTGTTTTTTGATTTATTGATGATAGCATTCTGACAGGTGTGAGGTGATACCTCATTGTGGTTTTAATTTGCATTTCTCTGATGATTAGAGACCTTGAGCATCTTTTCATATATTAGCCATCTGTATTTCCTCTTTGGAGAAGTATCTGTTCAGGTCTTCTGCCCATTTTTTAATTGGATTGTTTTTTGTTGCTGAGTTTATATATGTTCTTAATGCTCTATTCCACTGCCGTCTTCTAGACTATATGCTCCATGAGTAGGTATAATCATCTCTTGTGTTCATCACTATATGACCTAAGTGCCTGTTGCATAATTACATCAGGCACTCAATAAATATTTGACCAGTAAATTTTGGATCGTATCTTACATGTTATATCCCTTACAAAACTACCACAGAGTAAAGTACGTGACAGGTAAGGTTACTTCTCTTGATGAATGCATACTCCAGTATGGAACAGAAATGCCAAAGAAAAACATCTGCAGTTAACAAGGTAATTGTTGTAACCACAAACTTCATTTCTCTAATGTAGATTTTCTCTGATTCAAGCTGGCTTTGCGCAGATAATGGCATTGTGACTCACTTGCCTTTCTTTCCTAATCCTCTGTATGCCTGTTCCTTTAATCATTAAGCCTCAGGACATAAGCTTTACTGAGCCTCAGGGCTATAATCATGAGAACAATAGGTTTTGGTTGGACTAAAGATAACATCTTGGCTTTAAATGTGTTTCAGCTCCGGGCCATTGAGGCAGAACTAAAAACCCCACCTGCCAGGGGACCAAACCCGATGGCGCCATGGCTGATTCCAGAATAGGACACAATAATCAATTACCTCACCCACCTCTAATCCTCCAATCAGTAGCTCCCAGGAGCCCAACTCCCTTAGTTTCCATGACTACTGATTTTTCTCTATATAATCTGTACTCCTGAGACACCTGGGGAGCCAGGCCTTTGAGTGGTATCCTTCCTGTGTCTCCAAAACTTGCAACTCTCAAATAAACCTTACTTAATTTGCTGCAAAATCCACGCATACCTCTTCATTGGCTTAGATATCGGCGCAGGCAGATGAACCCTCTTTTTTGTCCCAACAATATTGTTTTAATAGGGATATTAGGTTCCTAGGTCTGTATAACAAATACCCTAAAAAACGAATTTACTGTCTGATAGTTCTGTAGTCTAGAAGTCCAAAATCAAGGTGTGGGCAGGGTCGGTTCCTTCTGAGGGCTGTGAGAATAGAATCTGTTCCATACCCTTACTACTTTCTGGTGGTTTGATGGCAATCATTGGCATTCCTTGGCAGGTAGAAGCATCACTGAACTCTGCATTCTTCTTCACAAGGCACTTTTCCTCTATGAGTGTTTAGGTCCAAATTTCTCCTTTTTATAAGGACACCAGTCATGTTGGATAGGGCCCACTCTAATGGCATCATTTTAACTTGATTTCCTCTGTAAAGACACTCTCTCCAAATAAGGTCACGTTCTGAGAAACTGGGGGTTAGGACTTCAATATAAATTTTGAGAGAACACATTCAATCTATAGGTACATAGAAATTTGACTGGAGCGTAGAAATGACAGATTTCTAGGTTTAGTCAAAAAAAAAAAAGATTTGAGGTGGCTTACAAAAGATTCACAAAGTACAACAGAATGAAAAGTAAACAAGGATATAGAGAAGATATGTTAAATTAGCATGCTTCCCTAACATGTTATGAAGCATAAAATGATTAACCAATAATAATTCTAAACTGATTAAAAGGAAGATATTAAATGCTGTTATATGGGAAATACTAGGTCATCCACATTTCTATCCAAGGGGAAGAACTTTTTCCTTTGAGACCTCTGTGAATAATATACTATTCCTGTGAAGAGAACTGCATTTTAAATGGTGCAGACAAAACAGTGGTCAACACACATAAGGGAGAAAAAGAGATCGAGAGGGGAAACAGAGGTGCACTGCGCATACACACCAGGATATGTACAGTGAATTCTGAAAATTATGGATGTACATATACATGGCTAGTTTCTTTTCAGTACAAAGAGACATCTGAATGCGGAAGGAAGTGGTACA
>NW_011888865.1:4489867-4493784 GCF_000151845.1 Pteropus vampyrus
CGATGGCGCCATGGCTGATTCCAGAATAGGACACAATAATCAATTACCTCACCCACCTCTAATCCTCCAATCAGTAGCTCCCAGGAGCCCAACTCCCTTAGTTTCCATGACTACTGATTTTTCTCTATATAATCTGTACTCCTGAGACACCTGGGGAGCCAGGCCTTTGAGTGGTAGCCTTCCTGTGTCTCCAAAACTTGCAACTCTCAAATAAACCTTACTTAATTTGCTGCAAAATCCACGCATACCTCTTCATTGGCTTAGATATCGGCGCAGGCAGATGAACCCTCTTTTTTGTCCCAACAATATTGTTTTAATAGGGATATTAGGTTCCTAGGTCTGTATAACAAATACCCTAAAAAACGAATTTACTGTCTGATAGTTCTGTAGTCTAGAAGTCCAAAATCAAGGTGTGGGCAGGGTCGGTTCCTTCTGAGGGCTGTGAGAATAGAATCTGTTCCATACCCTTACTACTTTCTGGTGGTTTGATGGCAATCATTGGCATTCCTTGGCAGGTAGAAGCATCACTGAACTCTGCATTCTTCTTCACAAGGCACTTTTCCTCTATGAGTGTTTAGGTCCAAATTTCTCCTTTTTATAAGGACACCAGTCATGTTGGATAGGGCCCACTCTAATGGCATCATTTTAACTTGATTTCCTCTGTAAAGACACTCTCTCCAAATAAGGTCACGTTCTGAGAAACTGGGGGTTAGGACTTCAATATAAATTTTGAGAGAACACATTCAATCTATAGGTACATAGAAATTTGACTGGAGCGTAGAAATGACAGATTTCTAGGTTTAGTCAAAAAAAAAAAAGATTTGAGGTGGCTTACAAAAGATTCACAAAGTACAACAGAATGAAAAGTAAACAAGGATATAGAGAAGATATGTTAAATTAGCATGCTTCCCTAACATGTTATGAAGCATAAAATGATTAACCAATAATAATTCTAAACTGATTAAAAGGAAGATATTAAATGCTGTTATATGGGAAATACTAGGTCATCCACATTTCTATCCAAGGGGAAGAACTTTTTCCTTTGAGACCTCTGTGAATAATATACTATTCCTGTGAAGAGAACTGCATTTTAAATGGTGCAGACAAAACAGTGGTCAACACACATAAGGGAGAAAAAGAGATCGAGAGGGGAAACAGAGGTGCACTGCGCATACACACCAGGATATGTACAGTGAATTCTGAAAATTATGGATGTACATATACATGGCTAGTTTCTTTTCAGTACAAAGAGACATCTGAATGCGGAAGGAAGTGGTACAAGAACAGAATATGAAGACATATAGAAGAGGATTGGCTGAATTTAGGCCAAGCAACAAAGAAGAATTCAACCAAGGCAGAATACAGATGAGTCTCATAGACATAGACAATACTGGTTAAGGGATAGCTAAAATGGAATTAAATATTTATACCAGACCAGGGCCCAAAGGCAAACAACTCCAGGGTGCACAATCCACACTGAGTAGCATTCGTATCCCAAGGGGAGCTGTGCAATGCCTGGCTCTAACAGAACCCCATCATTTACTATTGGTAATATATTGCCCCGATGACATTTAAATTAATGGTGTTAAAAAGTATATGTCTTTTATTCTTTTCTTTAAAGAAATTCTTTAGTCTTCTGAAAAATCTTTAATTGTGTTTCAAAGTCCTGAGTTATAGAACTCCTCCATATTTTGAACTGTGACAACCTTATCATACTCTTCCTGTCAAAAGTCCAGTACCCAGAATGTACAAACCCAAAGTTAGTAAGTAAATAATAATAATAATGTCCTACCTGTTTGTACAGAGAAAGAAAGATGGCTGTAGTCAGGCTCCCCACGCCTGTAGCTAATTCCCTCGAGGGAGAAACTCAGCACTTTTCCCCTTATGTAACCACGTGCCCAGTGCGCGGTTGCGGGCTTCTAACTTGGCAGTGTGCCACTATTGTTTAACCTGTGTATAAAAGGCACTGCCACATGCGAGGGGGCTCCGTGCCTTTGCTGGAATAAAGAGCTCTGTAGCAGTTGTCGATGGCTCCCCACATTTTTTTCCAACTGCCGGAGGAGTCTCGTACCCCTTACCTCAGAACCATGAATCTGCAGCAACACACTGTTGAAATATGAGCTAGCACAAACATCTATCCCACGTGCTTGTTAATCCAAATTATTTTCTTGTGTGCTGTTTTAACTGAATGACAGAGTTTACCTGGATGCCAAAATCCATAAAGGGGTCTTTTCGTCCATAACTTACTCCATTTTCTTATAAAGTCAATACTAAAAATGAGAAGGAAAAATAAATGTTTATGACCTCAATTCTCTCGAGGCAAAGGGAGATAAGAAAGATTCTTCAAAAATGAGAAAAATGCTCTGCTCTTTTAAGAATCTTGGATTTATACTCCATTATATAACACCATGTTCCTCTGAGGCTTCTGAATAAAGCGCATAAACTCAGTGATGCTCCATATGTGTGGTCATAAACCTACTAGTAGTGCGATGCCCAAGTCGTGGGCGTTGCTTTTTAGTGGAAGTAAGATATCCAGCTGCTTAGGCCTAACAAAAAACAAATAATAATAAAGGCAGACTTCTCTTCTGTGGAGTTACTTGACTTGACTGTAAAATTACATTTGTTCGAAATACACTTATGCTTAAATACAAAGCACACTAATGATTGCCTGTATACCTTAGACAATTTTATATTTTGTTCTGTAACCAAACAAATTTTCTCATATACATCTACCCTCACAGTTTGTTGCTCACTTAATACATCACTTATTTTCGACTGTCCATGTAAACTATTTATCACAGTCCTAGACACATAGGAGATTTCTGGTAGTGTTCTTCCCATTAAATAGCAAAATCCAGTAGAATATTATATAAGCAATACATGATAGTAAGAAGGTAGTGCCAAATATTCAGATAGAAATGCAGATGGAATTGGGCAGCTTCCCCAAGAAACAGGAAGAATACATGAGAGACAGGAATAAGCATTCTAAGCAGAAGTTAAGCTATAAAAAGATATCTTGGCAATCTATGGCATGAACCCCTTGTCTTCTGGAAACTGAACTATGTTGCAACTCTCACTTTGTCCTCGTAGAGAGAGACTAAATCTGTTCCCTCCTGATTAGCAGTAGCTGGAAAATACTTAGAACATTGCAAGGACTAAGTCTTTTTGTTTATGGGCAGAGGAGTAAGAATCATTTTGCAGAGAAACTCCAAGTTTCCACTTCATAGCAACCTTCTTGTTACTGGGCTTGACAAAGAGGGCCCTCCCACTGCCTGCCTCCTTAGGTATAAGCTGTCCCCCTACTTATTTAGGTCTGAAATCTGGAAACATTCCTTGTCAGTTAAGCTAAGACAAAGTTGGAGTTCTTCTATGTAATTTGTACTTTAAAAAAATCCTTTTTAAAGGTGAAATTTAAAAAAAAAATTGGAACAAAAAGACATATAGAAAAAAATTCTAATTCAAATGTAACTCCAAAATGTGTTTTGATGCATTGGCATAATACTTCAGACTTTCTGGACAATGTCACCTTGAAACCCTCACTCTGAGGTCTTATCATCCTTCCCCTACTCTCCGTCCTCTCCTTTGGCTTACTTGATGTGAAAGGGAAAAACTGGAAGAGAAAAACAGACGACAAACTTCTGTTTACTAAAGGTCTGCCCTTCTTGCCATCCTGCAATGACTTTTTGTACTCCTAAGGCACCTTACTTGATCCCTAGCTCAGGATGTCTTATATGTCCACGTTCCTGTTCTATCTCTAAACCTCTTACGTGTGCAGGATCTCTTGACTCTCTTATATATGCAGGGTTCCCACACATACGTATGTATTAAATTTGGTTATTTTCTCTTGCTAATCTGTCTTTTGTCTATTTGATCATTAGACGAGCCAGAAGAACCTTGAGGGTAGAGGAAAGCTTTCT
>NW_011888865.1:4494371-4497270 GCF_000151845.1 Pteropus vampyrus
TCAAGGAGGAAAAGCATGATTTTCTGTGTTTTGAAATAGCCGTTTAAAGACAAGACTCCCCATCTTTCTTAGGCTAACTCTGGGAATAACTTTCATTCTCCTTTGGGGATGCCTCTTGCATCTGAAATATTGGTTTAAGTCGCTATTGATCCTACTGTCAAGGCCCGATGACAGATCCTTTCAATTTTAAAAACTTCTAAATTGAAAAGAAAAATTTTTTTTTTCTTAGAGAGCTTTCATATTGTTATAATAGCTAGTCATTAAGATTCCCTTAATAAGATGGAAGGACTGAAATTAGAACAAAAATCAGACCTCTTCTTATTTGCTTTCAGGCATTTGCAGATACTGTAAAAAGAAAAGAAAAGAAAAAAGAAAAAGAAAAAGAGATCAGGACATTGAATGTGCAATTGTCCTGCACTTAAAAAGAAAAATGAAAGAAAAAAATGGCAAAATTTTACTAAAGACAGCCTAAATTTTTTATGCCCTACAAATTTGGCTTGATAACTGTCAGGTTGGAAGCTACAAATTATGGACAGACAAAAAAGTGGGCTAAACTCTATTTATAGCTAGGGTCCTACCCAACTGCTTCCAACTCTCGAGAAAATTTTTACCTAAAATCACAATGGCTATGATGAGGAATGTGCCAATTAGGAAAAATATTGGGCTAAATAAAACAGACATTGACTTGGTTAAAACAAAGGTTTAGTAGAGCACTACCAAAGAATGAATGGGCCAAGGTGATCCTCTGTTGCCCCTCTCCCCAAAATTAAAGGGCCTCAAGCAAGTCTGCTTTATTTATCCCAGCGTGGAGAAATTTACAAGGCTGGAAGGAAGCCATTACAATGAGCAACCTGACCAGCAATCGCTTGGGGCAGCAGTTGGGCTGGTTAAATAAAGTTAAAGATTGATAACAGGGTCCCTTGGCTTGACCCCTTGCTGGGGAGCCAAAGCCTTTTATTCAAGAGTGGGTAAAATGGAGATAGAAAAGAGTAATTTCCAGGACTTCTTGACACGGGAATTCCTTAACCATGGTACCAAAACCCATTGGTGAAGCCCTGACTCAGGCTACTATTAGACTAAAAGAATATGGAAATGTAAAGATTGATAATAATGTAGAGAGGAGGCAAGAGAACTAAAGTGTAAAATCAAGCTATATTCAGAGACTGCAACATGTGATCAGCAGTGTAGCTAGACGAGGAAACCTGCAGAACATAGGAAGATTTCTGCTTTTTTTCCCTATGGCTAAAACTATAGCAAACCAGCAGGCTTTTCACGCTACTCTTCTCCTTCCTCACTGTATGCCCATAGCAAAAGAAATGGGTAAACAAAGTCTTTAAACTGTAACTCACAAGAATTAAAGAATGATATATAAACTGTATCCCCCGGCTTTATTTTCTCATCTTGGGTTTTTTCTCTTTGCTTTCTATAGTCTTTGCTTTTCCCCTTCTTTAATAAACTTTTCTTTTAACTCTGACTTTGGCATGTGTTTGAATTCTTTCTTACACTCTCCACGAAGAATATGGAAATGTAAAGATTGGTCTTCACATTTGTAAAGGGCTTGGTCTCTCTCAGTGCAGGGCTTGGTCTCTCCCCACTGAAGGGAATTTGCCCTGTCCTGTACCAATAAAATTAAGAAAATTAAAATGTTTATGTCAACTTTAATTGATTGCTTCTCTTTTACCTGATTATATTGTGGAAATAGATATTGTGTCTCATTGGAGAACTGGGACATGAAGATTGTCAGTCCTTTCTTTTGGCTATCAGAGGCAAAGACTCTAGATGGTGATAAACTTTCCTCCCTCTTGGGTCCATGGAATTGTTTTATAATGCCAGAAATGTTTACCGTTTGTTTCAGCAGAAACCTGACAAGACATTTGAAAGGATTTAATAACTTTCTGATCAGAAATTTTGCCAAACTGGAAACTAATGTCTGAATAGTTTTTGTTTTTTGACTCCCCTCCCCAAGCTAAAATAATAATAATAATAATAATGCAGGACAGGACAAATTCTCCTGAAATTTGGTGGAGACCAAGCCTTGCACTGAGAGAAGAGGGTTCTTGGTGGAGAGTGTAGAAAGAATAAAACACACATGCCAAAGTCAGCATCAAATGAAAATTTTCTTTTTCAAAAAGAGGAAAAGCAAAGACTAGAGAAAGCAAAGGCAAAAAGCCAAGACAAGGAAAAAAGGCCCCTGAGTGTTGGGCGAAATCAATTTATATATTATTCTTTAGTTCCTATGAGTTATAGTTTAAAGACTTTGTTTACCCATTTTCTTTGATAAGGGGATATAGCGAGGAAGGGGAAGGAGAAGAGTACGTGGTGTGAAAAGGTAAGAATATGTAGAATGAAAGGCCTGCTGGCAGTTCCCAGCCTTTACTCTATAGGTTCCCTATGGTTTTAGCCCTAGGGAATGAATGATTTTGTGTAAGGTAGCCACTTAAACACTGTTTTTCCTGTTTCCTCTTCACAGGTGTGGAAAATGGGTTGTTAGCAATCCCAGCAGAAATCTTCCTTTGTTCTGCAGGTGTCCTTGTTGGCCGCAGGGCTGATAAGCACATTGCAGTCTCTGAATGTAGCTTGATTTAAATTCTTTTGCCTCTTCCCTACTTTAAAACTATATACCCAGAGGGAAGGAAGTAAATTAGAGATTATGTAGTTAGACAGCTCAACCTGTGATGTCACTTAAGTTTCAACCCAAATTTTGAGAGCAATTGTTATAATACAAATTTTAGTGAAACCAGGAATGTAGCTCTAGAAGCAGTGCAAGCCCACCTATCTTTATCATCCCCAATTCCTAAGACTGAAGAAAAAATATGGGAGACTATGTGGTGTTTTTGAAAGCACAAACTGCTTTTATGGCTCCAAGGCTCCCTTGCCAAGAACAAATCCAAGTTATAAA
>NW_011888865.1:4498665-4506441 GCF_000151845.1 Pteropus vampyrus
AAAATTAAAGTTTGGTTTTCTCTCTCTGCTAAAAGGACTATTGATCTGCTACTGACATTGTAAAAAGGCTTTTTTTTTTTGCCTAGAAAGCAAAGATTTTGTGTTTTATCAAAATAATTTTTTGTTTTATGTTGCCTTCAAAACTTAGAAATTGAGATTATAGTAACCTTTGTTTTTCTTTTGTTTCCACAGAGATGCTTCTTCTAAATACCTGATTGCTTGCACCATAGGCTTAATTTGAGGAGGCCACCTGCATCACTGCCTCCTGAAATGAAATACAACTATTTAGACTGAACTTTTTCAATACTGAGAAACAATTTACCATCCAGGGAAGTTTCAGAGGGGGGAACTGTGAGGATGCAGAATGAGTCACCTCAAGTGTGACTCTGTGATGTGCAGATTTTTTTGAGCTAAAGGTGACTTCAGCTCCAGGCTCAAGAGAAACTTCTGCCTGGAGTCCCTCTTAAGGACCTAAAAAATTTGAATTAAAGGCCTTGCCCATAAGAGATTATCAGAGATAACTTCTTTTAACCTATCTATAGGGCAGGGCAAACTTCTGTTCACTAAAGTTCTGCTCTTCTTATTATCCTGCAATGGACCTTTTGAAGCCCCCAAAGCACCTTACTTGATCTCGAGCTGAGGACGTCTCATATACCCATGTTCCTTTTCTATCTCTAAATCTCTTGTGTGTGCAGGATCTCTTGACTCTCTCACATATGCAGGGTTTCCATACATATGTATGAATTAAATTTGGGTATTTTTGCTCTGTCTTTTGTCTATTTAATCATTAGATGAGCCAGAAGAACCTTGAGGGTAGAGGAAACTGTTTCTCCCCACACTAGGAAACTTATACTGCACAAATAGCTTATTTGCATGTTTTTGGCCAGTGGCTTGAAATCCACTGTGTTAGCTCTTAGAAGGAGAAAAGGTGAAAACTCATCAAAAGTTTCTTAACCAAGATATTTGAAATGGACATAATCATAAAATAAACATTTCTGAAGAAAAGAACAAACTATTCTAGTGTAGGAGGACATGGAGTATAATACAAATCATAAAGTGTGAAATAGCTCACAAACAACATTGTCTAAGTCCTCAAATTGTTGCTTAATAAACACTTCAACAACAAACGTCCTTAGAAACCTAAATAAACAACTTGCATTAGAAATATCTTTGGCAAGAGAACCTTTCACAAAACCCTCTGGACTTGAAATGAAATCCCAAATCTCAAACTGATAGATGAGAGGTATTAAATTAATTAAGCAAGGAGGCCATTAGATTGAGGTGACTTTAGCATAATGGTAGCTTATGTAAGCAAACCGAACCTAAGCCTACAAATGCCTTAAGGTTATGAAATCAAAATTTACGGACAGCAAATAACAAACAGCCAACTAGGCTTTAAGCGATAGCCAATCAATAATTTTCTTTTCTTCCACCGTAAAGGGTAGAGGGAAAATGATTTTGGTTTTGTTTCTCTGTAGAACCCTGACTAATACAGGTGGGTAGTAGACAAACTTCTCTTTGACCAGGTGAAGTATGAGTGGCCTAACAGACTTCCAGGTGGAGATCTCAATTAAGCAATTCAGTATTTTAATTCTGGATCTCAGAGGTAAAGTCTGGGCTAACAATAAACATGAAAAATTGGAGGAATCCATCAAGATCAGTGATATTTAGTGACACCAGCTTCTATAACAAATAAATCGATTGGGTGAAAATAAAAGAATTTTATTTTTCACTTCTCTAAAGTCTAACTGGGCATTCTTGATCACTGGTCACTCCTCTAAGCAATGACTCAGTAATCAGTGTTCTTTCTATCTTGAGGCTATACTATTCTCTAGGGCTTTCATTATCTCTGCTAGATCCTGTGCATTCAGCCAAGATAAAGGTGAAGAGAGAGAGTAGAAGATTGTGTAGGAGGTTTTTAAGGGCCAGGCTTAGCAGTGACATATGCCACGTTCACCCACATTTAATTAGCTCTTACACAGTAAGGTGGGTCTACCTATTGTCAAGATAGATTGAGACTTTTAGTCTAGCTATGTGCCTAGGAAACAGGGAAATGTGCTTAGTGAACTCTTAACCATTTTCTACCAAAAAGTTTGAAATCACCTCAAGAGATATTAGAGAAATAAGAGCGTACAGGGCCAAAGGCAGAGCCTTGAGACATTCCAACATTTAAAGGGCTGGCAAGGAGACTGAAAAGGAATACAGTTAGAGAAGAGTGGTGTCATCTAGGCTAGAAGAGAAAGTCTTAACTAAGAAACTATCAAATAACTTTGCTAAATTCTCTGCGTGTCTGCACTGTGATGCTTTTTTAAAAATGTCCTCGAGGCAAGGTTTTACAAAGAAAAACTATTCAGAATTTTACTTTGATTTTTATGATCAATATTTGGTCGAGTGAAGTTAGAGATTTTAAAACTCATGTCTAATTTTACACACTTAGCTAAATACTGATTAAATACTGTTAAACACTTTAAACAGAACTTATACATTTAATTTATTCTGTCTATTAATATTTAGACACTTCCATCATCTAACAAACCTTCTTAAGTACTTAAAATTAATTCTTATGTCTAATAAATCGAACTTAGAATTATGGAGAACTTAACTTCTTTTATATATTCCAGTAAAACTGCATATAAGTACAGTAAGTAATTTCAACTTAAAACCCAAAAGATAAACTCAATTACACAATTACATAGCTTATATCAGAATCAAGGCTAATCGAATAGGCCAAATTCTCTCAAATATCAGAAATCACATTTTTGAAATGCTAAATATGCCTACATCTCTTTTAATTTATAGATTTAATTACCTGTGCATTTCTAAGTTTAAATCTAAATATTCTACAGGTAAAAATATGCTTTCTCTCAAAGGAAACATTGGTGTTATCGCAAAGGGTCTTCAAGGGAACTGTCGTAGATGTTCAGAATTTGCATATTTTCCTTAGCTACTGAGAGGAATTCTGACATCTGTGCCTGTAACGCCCTATTTGTAGCCACTATATTAACCCACTAACTAGTCTTGTAGATCTCATAGCCCATGGAGATTACATGCTTGGGTTTGGATTTTACCTAATTCTTCTCCTAAGACTCTGAAATCCCACTAAGGTGATTATATCACTGAATTTAATTTTCTTTGGTTCTTATGTTAAAATATCTTCCTATATAGATCTAAATACCTCTGATCTTGATGGAAACCTACACTTTTATAGGTCTGGATAACTCTCATGGCTACACATTGTCACAAAGTTTGGTTATTTCACAGAGAGAGAGAGAGAAGAGAAAGGGAGAGAGATGGAGGGAGGAAAAGAGGAAAAGAGAGAGACAGACAGAAAGAGAGACAGAGATGCAATAAGAATTGGTAACTTTGAGAAGAGCCTTTTCTGTAGAGTGGTAGAGATTATAAAAAGTGTGAAACTGAATAATTTACCTGTAATTGCATATGTGAGTAACTGAGATAGATTTACAATCAAGTATGTGTAATTTTAAAGCCATGACTTTGACAAGATGTACTTGGCCTGTTTGTATGTGTGAATCTTTTTTGTCTTTTCAATATGTATTGTTTATTTTTTATTAAGTAAGTACTCTGAATCTAAGATTTAGCATTTTATCAGCAAAATATTTGTTAATTTATTGTCTTGGTTATAATTTGAGCCTTTTAACATCCTATAGTTTTTAGAATTACCATCTAGTTTGTTTGTTTTTTAACTGTGGTAAGAACATTTAACATGAGAGCTACTCTTTTAACATATTTTTAAGTGTACAAAACAGTATAGTTATCTATAATGAACAATATTATCTACAGGCATAATGTTGAACTTATTCATCTTGCATAACTAAAATTTTATAGCAACACCTTGGTAACCGCCATTCTATTCTTTGCTTCTATCAGTTTTACTATTTTAGATACTTCATGTAAGCAGAAGCCTGCAATATTTCCCTTTCTGTGACTGACTTATTTCACTTAGCATAATGTCCTCAAGGTTCATCTTGATGTTGTTGCTTCGCTTATTGCAGGATTTCCTTCTTTTTTTTAAAGCTAAACAATGTTCCATTGTATGTATACACCAGATTTTGATGTGCATTTAGGTTGTTCCCACATCCTGGCTCTTAGTGAATAGGACTGCAATGAACATAGCAGTACTAACATCTCTTCGAGGTCCTGCTTCCAATTCTTCTGGATAAATACCCAGAAGTGGGATAGAATAAAACAGAAGTTCTTGATAAATTTTTGAGGAACCTTCACACTGTTTTCTATAGCTACTGTACCATTCTACATTCTCACCAACAGTGTACAGGAGTTCCAATTATTTTTTTAAAAAATAAAATACAATAGAGATTGTAGATTTTAGTTTCTAGTTTGAAATAAACAATAAAACATGCCTCCAATCCATACCCGCCTCTCCCTGCCAAAAATACATCTTAAATAAAACTTTAGTGTACTGTTCCCCATATTATCTCGAGCTTTGAAGATATTTTTTCAGACACATGATAACTCAATTTCCTTCAGTTTACATCATAATCATATTTTTCTCAGAAATACCAACAGGGACCTTCAAAACTGTGACCTTTGCCAATATTTTTTCTCAATTAGCTTTAGGTTGAGATTTCACCTTTATATTTCAAACAAATCTCAATAGTTTTCACTTTGCCCCTTATAAATCACACTCACCTTGCTTCTACTGAATTCACTGACATTCTATGATCATTCTGCTCTGTGTAGAATAGAAAGGCCTTTCCTACTTCATCTCTCTGGAGAACGCCTTTTCATTTTGCATGTTCTTTAAGGGACACTCTTTTATTTTAATATCTTTCATGACAAAATTCTTGGTGCTTCTTTCCAGGACAGACTTCAGCTTGATCCAATATATTGAATTCTTACATGAATTAGATAATACAGAAATTTGGGGGAAGTTTAAAAATAAAAATTCCATTCTTTACATCTATTCTTTGAAATAGTATACAGTAAAGCTACTAAAATAATAAAGAAGATAAATTATGTACTGATATAAAAGTCTGCACTATTGAGTAAAACAACTTTTAAAATTTTAGACATAAGTATATATAAAACTTTATACAAAATGAAGGGGGGAAAAAGCAGAATACACTCCCCAGATTGGACAAAACACCTAAATAGTCACTCTAAAAAAATAGAAATACAAATGGGCAACAAACTTAGGAAAGCTGCTCAATGTTGTTAGCCATCAGGGAAACACAATTTAGTTGGCAAGGATATGGAGGGATTGGAATTTCGCATATACTACTGGTAAGAGTGGTATATAAAAAGTAGACCCATTTACTAAACCTGAACATAAATATTCCTGTGGCTGATAGATAAATACTCACAGAAATAAATACATATGATTTCTAAGAGATATGCACAAGAATCTTCATAGATGCACAATTTCTGATAGCCAAGAATTAAAAAAACCTAAATGTCTATTAAGAGGAGAATGGATGAATAAACTGTTGTACACTTGGTTAGTCGATAGCACTAAGAACAAATGAACTACCACTTCAGGGAAAAATATGGTTCAATGGTGTATGAAGCCCGCTCCCACCAGCTTATAAGAGGCAATTATGGGCATCTCTTTCTAGCTCACATTCAGTTACATCATATCGTTAGTTTGAAAACTGCCATGATGGGAGTATTTGCATCATGGAAATCAGAAAATGCTATATATCAAAGCTTTTCCTCTCCTTGTCAGAGCTAATTTACTAAGCCCACCACTGAAAGTATCTCACAAACATAATTCCAAACAAAAGAAGCCAAACACAAAAGTATATATATATACTATAAGATTCCATTTATAGAAATTTCAAAAACAGGCAAAACCAAACTTTGGTGTAAGAATTCAGACTGAGAGAATGGTGGATATTCTACAGTGTGAAGGGCAGTGAAGTAAAGAAAATTGAAGAGGGCATCTGGAGTCCACAGTGATGTTCTGTTTTGTGATCTTGATGCTGAATTACCAGTGTTTTCGCTTTGTAAAAATTCATAAAGTTGTACTATTATGGCTTGTGTACTATTTTGCATATATGCATACATTAATTAAAAGCTTTATTAAAAATAAATAAAGGCATTAGCATAAACTCATTTTGTACTTTTTAAAGTATTGTATGTGCACATAGAAAAATGTCTGGGAAGAATTAGTACCAAAATGTTTAGAGCAGGGGTCCCCAACCTCTGGGCCACGGACCTGTACCATCCATGGCCTAGTAGGAACTGGGTGGCACAGCAGGAAATGAGCAGCAGGCAAGCGAGCAGAATGATCATCTGTATTTGCAGCTGCTCTCCAGAACTATTCGCCTCAGCTCCACCTCAGATCATCAGGCATTAGATTTTCATAGGAGCACCAGTCCCTGGTGTCAAAAAGGTCGGAGACTGCTGGTTTACAGTACTGACTTCTGGAGAGTGATATGGTATGGGGAGGGAGTGAGGGGTGTAAAAGATCACTTGAAATTCTTACTTCCTATACTTCTACACATGTTTCTTAAAATAGTAAGCAAGTTTTATTTTAGTAATAAAAATTTACAGAAAAAATACTAAATTATACCTAAATATTACAAATGTATTTTTTCATAAAAAAATGTCCTTTTACTATCTTAGTCCATTATTTGCTTGGAAAGAGTATAGCTAAGTTTTCTGCTTAACAAAAGTCCAAATCAAAGACACTTGTCTGCAAAGATTCCCTTAGTGTAGGCCAAGTTAGCATAAGGAAAATAAGAATAAATTACTCTGAAAGAGTAGGATTTAAATGAATCATTAAGAAATATTCTCATGCATGCCCTTATTTTATCATTTAAGTCAATTCTCTTGATTCACAGTTTAGATACAATAAAATGAACAGGTTTTAAATGTATAGTCTAAAGAGTTTGACAAGTGTTTATGTTTATATAAAACCACCCCCCAAGTTAAAAAGATTAAATTTAAAAAATTATATGTATAATCACTTGGAGAAGTTAGTTAGAATGTTTATCTTTCTAAGCTATGTCATTTAGTGTATAATTTACAGTTCAGGAATACTGTGTTCATAGTTTAAGTAGAAGTCAGAGAATATTAAAGTATTTTTTTTCTTGAGGAAGTTAAAGTATTTTTGAAAACTAAATATCTATTAGAGGCTGGGGATAGATCAAAGTAATTAAAATAATTTTAATTCAACAGATCTCAGAGATGTGTGTAATACTCTTTGATTTAATTTATGTTTGTACAAAGAGAAATTGATTTCATCGTCATTGTCATTTCTACTGACATAATCTCTTTCGATTTGTGAAAGAATTCTTAGTATTGCCCATAGAATATCTCATTTTACTTTTTGTAATACACTTATTTACTGTTTTTGTAAGAATGAGTTTTCCTTAACTTTAGCAAATGACAATGTTTTGGTTTTAAACACAGAAAATCTCTGGGTATGTATATGAGGTTCTACGATTCTATTTAAAATGATCTGATTAAATAGGGTAATGATTTTACATGTTTTTTTTTTTTTGAAATATGGAATTACTGCATTTATCACTCATTCACAGTTATTTAAGTGCCAGACTTCTTTGCTAACCTTTTTAACCAATATATACAAAAGGAACTTTTATTATTTCTATTTCATAGAGGAGTAAATTGAGAATTAGCAAGACTAAGTAAATAAAAGTGTATGACGGAGAAATTAATGGAGGATGCTGTTAGAAAGAGTTCAAAATGTTGACAGCCAACAGTGCTTTGTAAAGAAATTTAGAATTATTATATAGTTCATTGGAATCCACATATAGTTTCTGAGCTGAGAAA
>NW_011888865.1:4506491-4509479 GCF_000151845.1 Pteropus vampyrus
TTCTACACATGTTTCTTAAAATAGTAAGCAAGTTTTATTTTAGTAATAAAAATTTACAGAAAAAATACTAAATTATACCTAAATATTACAAATGTATTTTTTCATAAAAAAATGTCCTTTTACTATCTTAGTCCATTATTTGCTTGGAAAGAGTATAGCTAAGTTTTCTGCTTAACAAAAGTCCAAATCAAAGACACTTGTCTGCAAAGATTCCCTTAGTGTAGGCCAAGTTAGCATAAGGAAAATAAGAATAAATTACTCTGAAAGAGTAGGATTTAAATGAATCATTAAGAAATATTCTCATGCATGCCCTTATTTTATCATTTAAGTCAATTCTCTTGATTCACAGTTTAGATACAATAAAATGAACAGGTTTTAAATATATAGTCTAAAGAGTTTGACAAGTGTTTATGTTTATATAAAACCACCCCCCAAGTTAAAAAGATTAAATTTAAAAAATTATATGTATAATCACTTGGAGAAGTTAGTTAGAATGTTTATCTTTCTAAGCTATGTCATTTAGTGTATAATTTACAGTTCAGGAATACTGTGTTCATAGTTTAAGTAGAAGTCAGAGAATATTAAAGTATTTTTTTTCTTGAGGAAGTTAAAGTATTTTTGAAAACTAAATATCTATTAGAGGCTGGGGATAGATCAAAGTAATTAAAATAATTTTAATTCAACAGATCTCAGAGATGTGTGTAATACTCTTTGATTTAATTTATGTTTGTACAAAGAGAAATTGATTTCATCGTCATTGTCATTTCTACTGACATAATCTCTTTCGATTTGTGAAAGAATTCTTAGTATTGCCCATAGAATATCTCATTTTACTTTTTGTAATACACTTATTTACTGTTTTTGTAAGAATGAGTTTTCCTTAACTTTAGCAAATGACAATGTTTTGGTTTTAAACACAGAAAATCTCTGGGTATGTATATGAGGTTCTACGATTCTATTTAAAATGATCTGATTAAATAGGGTAATGATTTTACATGTTTTTTTTTTTTTGAAATATGGAATTACTGCATTTATCACTCATTCACAGTTATTTAAGTGCCAGACTTCTTTGTTAACCTTTTTAACCAATATATACAAAAGGAACTTTTATTATTTCTATTTCATAGAGGAGTAAATTGAGAATTAGCAAGACTAAGTAAATAAAAGTGTATGACGGAGAAATTAATGGAGGATGCTGTTAGAAAGAGTTCAAAATGTTGACAGCCAACAGTGCTTTGTAAAGAAATTTAGAATTATTATATAGTTCATTGGAATCCACATATAGTTTCTGAGCTGAGAAATTAAAAATAGAGTACAGACCTTGGAAAATTAACCTGACAAGTATCTGAGCTCTCAAGCCTCCTTCCATCTGAGTTCACAGGAAAATGCCAAGATTTTTTGGTCAAGACTGTTTTAAATCATTTGAGCCTAACAAGGTTCGATTATATACACTCTCTCCATGGCTGGTTAGCCAACTTAACTATTCTTTTCTGATTTACACATACAGTAGTCCCCCCTTATCTGCAATGGATACGGTCCAAGACCCCCAGTGGTGCCTGAAACTGCAGATAGTACCAAAACCTATATATTCTATGTTTTTTTTCTTACATATACATACCTACGATAAAGTTTAATTTATAAAGTAGGTGCAATAAAAAATGAGCAACTAATAATAAAAGAGGACAATTATAATAATATACCGTAATAAAAATTATGCGTGTGTCTCTCTCAAAATATCTTGTTGTACTGTACTCACCCTTCTTGTGATGATGTAAGATAAAATGCTTACGTGAGGAGATGAAGTAAGGTGAATGACATAGTGTTAGGTGACTATTGGCCTTCTGAAGATTTGTCAGAAGGAGGATTATGGAGCTGTGATGATGTTATGTCTTCGGTCCACAAATTTAAAGTCTTTTCTATCTTAACAAAACACTTATGATGCACTGTAGCTGTAATTTTTTCAAATTGAGATATGTCAGCAAAATCAGCGAAAATTTATTTTTCTTTTTACAATATCAGAGGTAGAAGATTCGTTCTTACCGTAGATCTTAGCGACTTCAGCAAAGGATTTTTTTTTTCTCTTCCTTATTAAATTGAGAACTTTCACCTTTTTTCTTAAAGGAAGCACTTTATGGCTTCTCTTTGGCATATAGATACACTAAATAAAGGATGATTCACATCCGGGGAGGAACGGAGCAGGATGTCATGAGATTTCATCACTACTCAGAATGGCACGCAATTTAAGACTTATAAGTTGTTTATTTCTGGAATTATCCATTTAATATATTTTCAGACTGCGGTTGATGCTAGTAACTGAAACAGCAGAAAGTAAAACCGCAGAAAGCTAAATTGTGAATAAGAGGCCTACTGTATCAATGCTAGCAAGGCGCAGGTGGGGATCATAATGGTAGTATCTATTGAGCATCTGCTTTTCACCTAACATTACAGTTCCAAGAGCCAGAACTCCTAGTTTAAGGAAAAAAAAAAAAAGATATGCTTTTGGCATTTCTGTGACCCAGCCTAGTACTTAGCCCATGGTAATAATTTAAAAAATGCTTTTCAGACTGGATGAAATACTTACATGAGTACATATTAGTAAAGGACAAAAATGTTTTTTCTCATTACTGAATTAAAGTTAAATACTTTTATTTTGTACCATACTGCTCCATTGTTTAAAGAGTTTTGTAATTAGGTAATAACTTTTTATCATTAACAGCGGCTATACAATTCATTCATTTAAAAGTATTTATTGTATAACTATTAGATGCCAAGTGTTCTACCAGCACAGTCCCTCCTCTATGGAAGCTTTCAGTTTAGAGATTCTGTAAAAGCTGATTGACAGCTAGTAGCAGATGCAAGTATATTACCTTTCCTTTATTTAACATTTCTATTCCGAATCTACCATTTCCTGCTCTCAGACAGGAAGAGGATGGTCAGGTCATATTTTAACTTATCTACCTAACCACAAAGTAGTGTCACTCATTTATA
>NW_011888865.1:4509928-4522921 GCF_000151845.1 Pteropus vampyrus
ATATGTATATAGATATAGATATAGATGAGCACATGTCATTATGAAATATTTCAGGATATTCTTCCAGCAAGAGCTATTGAGGTTATTATGAATCATTGAGTATGAATAAGGAGCCCATAATGCTTTCCTGAACATGAACTGTTGATGTTCTTTTTGGTTTATAATCTCTGCTTTCTGATATTATTTATCTTTTTATTTAGGCCCTGTCTTCCCATTTTGACTAAAGTTTTTCAATAACAGTAATCATTTCTTATACCTACCTCATAATTGCTTTATTGCTTAGCATGTTTCTATATGCTGGCCATTGTATAACTCTGGAAAATAGACAGGAACCTCTAGCACCAAGGAGCTTAAAATCTGAAAGAAAATAAAAGAGTAAAATGTGTAACGAAAGGCTAACAATGAAAATTGAAGAAAATGATAGATCAGTGCATTAATGTCAGAGAATGAATGAACATCTGTCAAATCTTATAAAAAGGAGTCCTCCTCCCTTCATGGAGCTCATAGTCTAGTGGGGAAGACATACCTTTTTACAATTAACTTTACGAGCATGTTCCACACAGTAGGCACTGTGCTATATGCTTTACATGAATTATTTCATGTAATTATCAGGACTTTGTCCCAAAGAATTCTAGGTGGTTATGCAAGCCACACTAGGTTTTTCTGTTGTCATTTTTTTATGATTTCCCTTTTACAGATGAGGAAACTAAGGTTTAGTGTAGTTGATTAACTTTCCCCCAAAACCTGGCAAATGTTTGTTTTGATAAGCATTAGACCACATTATGCTTCCTTCTTCAACTATTGAAGAAAGATGATAGAAGTGTTTTCACATAAGGGCTTGCAGAAGAATAATGCCAAACCCAGTTGGATGCTCTCGTTTCTCTCAATTATAATATTTATTATACTACATTGTAACTGCATTTACTTGTATATCTTCCCAGATACTGTGATCTTTTTTGAGATCAGGTACTTTATTTTACATATATTTGTACTCATAATTTCTGGCATAGAATAACTATTTAATAAATATACTTTCAATGAACGAATGAATGCTTGAACCGAAGAATTTGCCCTCATCAAGTTCCAATATTATTTCTTTAAAAATGGTTTTGTTATATAAAAGGGGGAATGAGGGACTAAAAGCTTATTAATATCAACAATATTCATTAGAAGAACACAGTGGTAATTCATGTTGACACCATCTTGACTGTCCAACACAAAGCCAGAACTGAACCCAGTTTTTCTACTTGACTTTATTCATTATAGTGTCATAGAGTATTAAATAGGACTTCAGAGCTAATAAAATTAGTTCCTGGAGAGATAATTTAGTCTAGTCTACCAACTAGCCTGGAGTCAAGTCCCTATCTATTTTCCTAGGCAGACAAAGGGGGCGCATTCTATTGAATTACATGGTCAATCCTTAGTTTTGTGTGTGTGTGTGTGAATCGGATTTTGGTCTGGGAGTAAAGAAAGGAGAATAGCTTCTTTCTCCGTTCTTCTCTCCCTTCATTCCTTCCTTTTTTTCTTTTTTCTTTAATTTTTAAATGAACAAGAGCTAGAACTTTTCACAAGAAACTTTAGCGCCCCTCCAAAGGGGCCGGGTTTTCTTCTGGCGACTGCTACTGCTTTTCTCTTGTTGGGATTGGTTGAGAGTAAGCTAGAAAGACTTTTAGGGCGGAGAAACCAGACGCCGGGGTTGAGAGTGGATCCTCGCGGCAGTAGCGGGAGGAAGCCTCTGGCCCGCAGTGGGGCCGCAGCGTAAGAGCAAGTCCCAGGAGGCCCCGCCGCCCCGCGCGGAGATGTGGGATCGCCTTCACGAAACTGACCCGACCCCTGTCCCTTGGTACCGTCAGCGCTGTTTCTGCGCTGCGGTGCTGGGGCTGGCCGCCGTCTTCTTCACCTTCGGCTTCCTCCTGGGTAGGTTCAGACTCGCCACACACACCCCAGAGCCTACCCGCAGTTCCGCGCTTTGCGGGACTTGTGGGCCCACTGCTACGTGGGGTCTCCGGGAGGGTGGTTTGTTTAGGGGGAAGGTGGGGATGAGCCCTGGCGAGTTAGGTGGAGGTTTCTGGGTTCTGGACAATCTATCGTAGGACAGTCACCCAGGGTAATGGGTAGAAAGGAGAGCCCCTGAAACTGGACTTGAGAAGGTCTTCTCGCTCGATCCCTTGAAGAAATTGGTACGTTTCAGGGCGAGCGGCAGGTCTCTGGGGCAACTGAACCAGGTCATCCAAGGTGCTAAGCAAGGGATGACTTACTGTTTGGGGTCTGTATCTAGTCGTGTGCCTGGGGCTGTTTCATCTATACAGTAGGTGGATGTCAGGGCACTCAATGCTGCGTGGAAGCCCTTTGCTCTCCTCGCTTTTCTCGTCCTTGGGAGTAAATAATAAGAGGAACGTTTAGTAACTGGCTGACATTATTGTCAGCTCTCGGAACAGGTCTTTATCTGCAGTACTTTTGCATCGTCCCCTATATACTGATTTGCATATTTAACCCAACTCTTTAAGAAAACCAGGAGCAACACAGACGAGCTTGTCCTCTTTTAAATTCTAATTTTGACTCTTCGTGTTCTTGAATAAGTTACCGAGACTCTCAGCCTCAGTTTCTCAATCTTTATGATGATGATAATATCTACAGTTTATTTGGAATAGTACATGAAATAACATCTAAAGTTCTTAGCACACTTATTGGAGAATTGGCACTTTTCTTTATTCTTTCTTGGTGAGGAACTGCTTCTCATTGGACATTAATGCACAGGACTAGCCTGAGGTATTGCCTGGTAGTTTGCCCATGCTCTAAATTCTAGATTCTCTTTCTGGGATTTAGATTATAATACTTATTATATTACATATAATACAGGGCATAGATAGCTGGGTTAACTCAACCTCCCTCTCTTCTTGCTTGCTCTATGACTTTGGAGTCATTTAAAAACTTCTGAGCTGCACTCTGCTCGTAACTAACATCTTGCTAGGGTTGTGGGGCTCAGTTTCAATTTTCTCAACTGTAAAAATGGGAAATAGCTGACATGGGGATTCAAATCTTCTGCATGTCTTGAGGGAATTTTAATTTTCTTAATATTGCCCTCAGGCTTCCATCCTTGTATTCACCGCTCAGTGGCTAACAGAATAGTTTTTTTAGTAAAATGTTTATTTTTTCCTAGGAGTCTTTGTTGTCCCTCCTCCCACCCCTCCTCCCTCTTCATCCTGTTTTTTCTCCAGTTCTCAGGTCAAGAATTTCATCCTCATTGTGTCTGTCTTTCCCTGATCCCATAGGCTAATCCTTTGTTTTAGTACCGGTGGAACTGTATTTCCATTTGCTACCAACTATTTATTTCAGTATGCCTGTGTGTATGTATGCTGTTATTAACTAGAAAGCTCCATGAAAGCTGCCTGGGTGCTGATTTGTTAACTATTTTATGCCCAGATCCTGTCATTTCTCTATATAAACCCTGTACTGATACCCTACTTCCCTCAAGGGTAAACCTCTCTACATCATCAACATACCCATTGCCCCTGGCTTGTGTGAGTCTTACAGCGATGTTGGATGAATCCTAGTTTCACTGTAGCTTTGGAAGTTGAACTTCTAAAGCCTACTTCAAATGAAAACAAAATCTCAGCATATTTTTAGTTTTAGTATCTGAACAAATTATAAGTCTGGATTTCCTTCAACTCTTTGAAATAATCTATATACTTGAAATATATTCATAATTCATTATAAGCATTGACTAAATGCTTATTCTGGATCAGCAGAGAACAATTACTGGGGATAGAAGCTTTAAAGAGAAAGAAGGTAGATCTCCTTTTACCTTAATTTTCTGGACATCTTGTTTATACCCATTAGTTGAAACATGTTTAATTTTAGTGCTCATTTTCTCAATAACACATTTCTTGGAATAACAGGGATCTTACCATTGAAACTGGAGAAAAATATGTTACGATTGATTTGGAATTTAAAAGTCTGGGTGCATGTTTTTTTTTTCTAGTGGAAGTAGGCAAGAGAAATTAAATTTCAGAAAATTTCGATTAAAGGTCTTTGGAAATTTACGTTTTATATATGATAGATACAACAATAAGGAAAAATAGCTCCTGTCTATGAGCTCACTTCTCATTCTTATATTTGTATGTATTCTACAGGATGGTTTATAAAAGCCCCCAATGCAGCTAACGTGTCACAGCATAATGTGAAGACATTTTTGGATGAATTGAAAGCTGAGAACATCAAAAAATTCTTATAGTAAGCATATACTTGAAAGTTTATATAGACAATTTGTTGGAAACTTTTATTATTCTGTTTAGAAGTTTTGATCTGATATTTCATATACAGGCATTGACTTTTATATTTTTTGTTTTATTGTTGAAAATCTTGTATCATTTGGACAGGATTATATATGCTGTCCAGCTGAACTTTATCATTATAGACATTTTAAAACAGGAATCAGGAGACTCTGTAAAGGGTCTGTCTTTCTATGTCTGCTGATCACTGTCACAACTACACAGGTCTGCTATTTGTGGCACAAAAGACATAGACTCAGCCATAAAAAAAAAAAAAAAAGAAATCTTAGCATTTGCCATGCCATGAATGGACCTAGAGGGCATTATGCTAAGGGAAACAAATCAGAGAAAGACAAACACCAAATGATTTCATGTATATGTGGAGTTTAAAGAACAAAATAAACAACGGAATCAGAATCAAAACAGCAGAGTAGAGAACAAACTGGCGATTGCCAGATAGGAAAGGGGTTGTGAGGCTGAGTGAAAAAGGTGAAGGGATTAAGAAGTACAAATTGTTAGTTAACAAAATAGTCATGGGGTTGTGAAGTTACAGCATAGATAATATAGTCAATAATATTGTAATAACAATGTATGTGCCAGGTGGGTACTAGACTAATTGGGGAGATCACTTCATAAATTATATAAATGTCTAACCACTTCACTGTACATCTGAAACTAATATAAAATAACATTGTCAACTCTAATTAAAAAATAAAAAAGCCATAGAAAATACCAATAAGTGTAGCAGTTCTGATAAAATTTTATTTATAGGCACTAAAATTTGAACTTCATATAATTGACATGTCACAAAGTATTATTCTTCTTGATTTTTTTCACGTATTGAAAATGTAATAACCATTCTTAGCTGTGAACTGTACAAAACCAGCAAGCGAGCTGGTTTTGGTCAGTGGAACATAGTTTTCTGACTCCTGTTTTATAAGGAGATAGTATATTCTAGTCAAAAGAATAAACTTGGACTTCAGAGTCAGACATACTTAAGTTTAAATTCCATCTTTGCCCATTGATAGCAAAGTAACTATGAGTGAATATGTAACCCTCCTGAGCAGTCCTTGCCACATCTATAAAATGAGGATAATGATATGGTTGTGATGAAGATGAAATTAGCATATGTGACATAGTTTAAAATCTAGCTCCCTATATCCTGAAACAGCTATCTCTAATGTACAGTTAAAGAGGTAAATGAGTAAATTTAAAAAGTGTTTGCAAAGCAACTAAAATTAACACTTATATAGAATGATTATATATAATTAATTAGAATATTTAGCTTTTCAAAATATAAAGTCTCTTTTTTTAAAAAAAAAAAAAACAAATCAGCTTAGCGCATGTGTCCAAAACTACTTGAAGTCTAGGTGAGTGAAGGAGTCATTAGTGACTCCTAAAATTATACAAGATATAATTTTAAATAAAAATTGGTTTTATATATACATAAACATATACCTATAGATGTACACACATAATCATATAAATGTCTATATTAATTATGATAAAATTAAAATTGATTAAAAATTTTCTAGGGCACCTTCTAGGTCTTTAGAAGAGCCATTTCAAGTGAGAGACCATTAAGCTTAAATTTTGTGGAAATTCCTCTTCTCTGCCTCTTGCACTTATTAGCTATAATTAAGTATAATAAATATAATGAAAACGAGGTCTGGCAAAATTTAATATTTACTCCTGGACAGAAGTGCTGTCCCTATTTCCTTCTTCCTTTTCTAACCTGTGGCATGAACTGACCGGCAAAAAAGAAAAACAAATGCCTTTTGTTTATTTGTCTTCCTGAAACCTTGAGCAAGATCCAAGTACTCGGCTTCTTGCTTATTCTCCATGTCCCTGACCAAGCTCTTCTAACTGTTCAGAATTCAAGGATGTTTCATCATAACACACGAAAGAGATTATGAGAACCCTCATTATACCTCTAAGGACTGCAGAATCTCCAGAAACCTTTTGTACCCTCCAGATTTCCAGTTATGCCACTTGTCCATCAGAAAGCTTTGAATCTAATTATACCCATAGGTCAGTGGCCATTAAGTCTTGGATCTCTCATTTGTCCCCTTTTATAACCTTTTGCTCTGCTACTAGAAATCCCCACTACTAAATTATTTGCTTCTCAGTGGTGGCTGGGAGGATTAAGAAGGGGCTGCCTTTTCAGTTTCCCTTGAGGTGCAGTGTTGTCTTGTTTCCCTTCAGTTTTATAAACACCTGGTTGATTCTCAGATCTGTTTACTATTTTGCATCTATTTAAGAGGGGCTGTCCTTTAACACTCAGAAGGATGAGATTATTTTAGAAGAGTGTTAGACCTCTGGTCTCAGAATTTCACTGATCTGCATTCGAATACCAGTTCTACCTTTTATTAGCTGCCTTTAAGTCATCTAACTTTTGTCTACACTGGTCCATCATTTGTAGACCAGATTTAATGTATTATAATGGGGAATACGAACAGCTCCTTTTATTAATTGAGATAATGTGATGATACTTGGGATGTATTTAAACTTTTCTAGCCAGGCAAAAATATATGAGCCAGTTTTTAAAAATACAAGTTGTTGGATATTTTGGATAATTTCCAAATTATTACTTTTTTTAAAAAATTGATATTCCAGTAGGATCAACAAATTCTTGTGACATAATTTCTCAATTGATTAAAACAACATAAGATTTCAGGACCGTTTTTAATATCAGTTATCTAATTGAGCCTCAAATTGTAAAGTAATGAGATAGCAGTAGTCTCTCCATGTTCAGATGAGACACTTAAGACATGACCAAGATTACACAAGTTAGTGGCCAAACCTCTAATACACCACTTATATGATTTATTTATCTTTAGAAATTAAAATTTTTTCTATTTTTTTCAGAATCAGCCTTGCTTCAAATGAATGAATGGGTTCAACCCTGATCATAGCACCTGGTTTTATCATAGTTGGTAATGACAAAACTGTTAGAAGGAATTTCACTCATGATAACAAAGTCTGAAATGAACTCTTTTTAAAATTTTTATGTATTTTTTATGTGAGCCAGTTTAAAAGTTCCCTAGCAACTTTTCAGGAAATATGCATAACCTGTATCCACTTTAGTAATGTTACAGTTTGTGATCTGTACAACATGTAAGAAAATAGCAATATGTTAGCTGTTTCTCTGTTTTCTCTGCAGGTATACAATGATGAAGGGATACATAGACTTCTTAGCTGCTTCTTAAAAATTGTGTTCTTTTGTTGCTATATTTTTCAGATGCACATTAGAAATTCTATGTAAAGTGTTAAGCCCTTAAAAATTTACTGAATGAGGCTTTTAATACTATTTTTGTAAATACAATTTAAATTTTTTTAATATAAGTATAAAAATTAATCACAGGTTTTTTTTTGGGGGGGGAGAATTAACTTATTTTCATTGGCTGATTTACCAAATCAAAAATTCAATTGCAAAAAAAAAAAAAAATCCAGATGCACAGTAGAATTAAATAGTTTGAAACTGGGATAATCATAACCATTACTTACTTTTTTTCTTAAAATCGCTGTAAGGATGAAAGTGTGTTAATTTTAGTAAAACCTACCTATTTAGAACTAGATATTTATGAAGTTCAAGAAGTTCATGGGCTAGAAGTAAATAAATGTCTTTACATGATATATGAGGAGTTTTCTTTTTCCCCACCCACCCCTTACGCGGTTTAAGTTGAAAATACCAATAAGCTGACTCTTGAAAGAAATGACAAATTTTCAGGAGGGAAAAATTCAAAACAAACAAAAGCACCAGTATCTAGACATATTAAATGAAAAATTAATCTACTCAAGAAAATATTTCTGATAGCCAGTTTTTGGCCTCATAACTTACTCGATAAAGATATTTCTGATCAAATTGATTCTCATCGATTTTTATTACAATACATGATGGATGGAGTACAAGGGATTTAGTCTGAACTTGTGTAAATATGTTAAGATGTTTCTTAATGAAGACTATGAATGATTGCTAATGAAAAAATTTCTCACTTGACTATAACTTTGGATATTTAAAAATAAATGTAATTATCAGTAATTCTGGGCATGTCACACCATGGTATTTTGGATGAAATTTTTTTTATCTCTCAAATATTTTACACAGTGAAATAAAAAAACAGGTAATCCACAAAAGTTTCAAGAGACATGGGTCTTGAAGTAAAGAATATATTTTCCTCAGCTACCATTCAGGACATGTCTACAGGGTTTCACATAACAATTCTCTGCAAAGATCAGTTTCTCCATTTTTTCTCTTGAATGAGTACAAATTAGAGCATGAAAACTTCAAAATACACTTTGAAAATCTATTCGATGCAGTGATACTACCACTTTGCTATTTTAACATATCAGATTTCAGAGTATTTTTTTTATGTAAATATGCCTTATTTGGTTGTTGATTTGGAATAAAGGCTGACTAAATAATAATTTCTAACCACTTTCAATTTTTGTTCACCAGTAATTTTACACGGATTCCACATTTAGCAGGAACAGAACAAAACTTTCAGCTTGCAAAGCAAATTCAATCTCAGTGGAAAGAATTTGGCCTGGATTCTGTTGAGTTAGCCCATTATGATGTCCTGTTGTCCTATCCAAATAAGACTCATCCCAACTACATCTCAATAATTGATGAAAATGGAAATGAGGTAAGAAAAATATAGAAAAGAAACTCCATCTATTCTTTTCAAATACCTTTTATGAAAGAATGCCCTATATATCTTTAATAATTGATATAAATCAATATTATTGAAACTTGTGAATAATGCCTTTAATATCATTATTACTAGTAATCGATTTCTTATGATGTTTGAATTTAATGTGATATTGGAAAGATTCTGAGAAATTAATGCTTGAAAAAAGTTGCTGTTTTTTTTTAAAAAATATTTTAGTATTGTACACTAATGTAAAATATAAGATATTACTTAACTTCCAAGCAACTGAAATAGATACATTTTTTTATAGCTTCAGACCTTAAAAGATATTGCATAGGTTTGGGGTTGCTAGGAAATTCGGAAACCCAGTGCGTAGTTTGAACTCGCTGGTTTTTATTATACTTAATGATTATGACTCGTATGATCATATGTTCAGCTCTCTGCCCAGAACTTGTACGGGGGCATTTGCAGAGGAAGAGAGTTTGGAGAGAAAATCTATAGAATGATATCTAGTTTAAAGAATTAAAACCCTGTTTGCAAGTTAGGGCATGTGAGAAAGGGAAGACAGTATAAGTAGTTGAGATATTTCTTATCATGAAATACGTTCAGTATGAAAGCTCATAAAACATATATATTCATCCCTAGTTAGCATACCTTAGTTTTATAGCTACCATACCTAACTAAAATAGCCCCTTTCAGTCTAGATAGCTTCCAACGGTCCTTTTCTTAGCTTGGGCTTCTAAATTATATATAGTTTCAAATATGTCCAGTTTGATCAATGTTGACAATGTTAAAAATATACAGACTTAAACTTCTGTCATGAGCTACCATATCTGGGGATTATCTATGTACAGTGAGGAAAATAGCAAACTTTAATTTCTTTTTTTCCTTTTTCACCCCCAATTTTGACTATACTTTTGCTTTTATTATTTCATTTCATTATTTTTGCCATTACAAGCATTTATGAAATTCCTAAAGCCTGTCACGTAATTTAAATATGTCATGTAGAAGTTTCATTTTGGAGATTTTTCTGGATGGTGTTAGCTGCCTAAAACTTCTTAATTATTTTAAAGTTATATCATTAGTTCACTTTCATTTTTTAGAAATTTATTTATTTTAATTAGGTTCAAGTATACAAGACATTGGGTTAGATATCTATATAGTTCATAAAATGATCCCCCCGATTTCTCCCTCCTTCTCCTGACCCTCCACCTAGCCAGTGTATTAATGGTAACTGCATTCCCTATGCTGTGCTCCCCATCCCCGTGACCATCTATCAGCTACCAATTTGTACTTCTTTAACCCTTCACTCCATTTTCCCAGCCCCCCAAACCCCCTCCACTCTATCTTTCACCAAATGTACACTATTTTTCTGAGTCTGATTTTGCTTAGTTTGTTCTTTTTATTCCTTAGATTCTGCATATAAGTGAAATCGTGTCGTATTTATCTTTCTCTTTCTGACTTAAATACCTTCTAGGTCCACCAAAACAATATCTTTTTCCATCCCCTTCCTTTTAGTCTATGTGTGTCTTTTAATCTGAAGTGAGTCTCTTGTAGGCAGCATATAAGGGTCTTGTCTTCTTTCCATTCATCCACTCCATCTTTTATTTGGAGCACTTAATTCTTTTCCATTTGAAGTACTTATTCACTTTCATTTTTATTTTTACCCAAGCTATACTTGCACATAAAGAATCACGTAGTTGTCCAAAGTGCCTTGCTTTCCTCTGTATTTCCCCCTTCCCTGAGGCAATCACTATTTAACCAGGAGTTAATTCGTTTGCTATTTACCTCTATTTTCTTAAAGAGCATACTTATATTACTTGTGTTTCAGGTTCAGGCGTTGTCTTTTGACATAATGACAGTTCAGCTCAATTTTTATCCTCTGTCTCAACTACAAATGCTTCTTACTCCCTCCTCATCTCCCACTGTAGTTTAGTTATTGTGACTAACTGTTCATAACTGAGATGTGTGGTAAACTATGAACTTTTACCCTCCTGCACAACACAGACACGTTTCCCTGCCACAGGCAACAGATATGATTAGCATTTTGTAGATTCTACCAGAAACGTTTTAAATAAATACAGACATTATTTTACCTTTGTTTATGTACAGGTAACATACCATATAGGTTGAATTATATATTGCCCTTTTTATGTCATAACAAGTAAATAAAATTTGTAAGTCAAACTTCTTTTAGTTCTGATCAGAATACCCAATTTGAGGCTATATTCGCGAGTTTGGGAAAGTGAGCAATGCTCACTGGTATGTAGCCTACCATTGATAAAGTCATCCCAAAAACCTCATTTCCTTGACCTTAAAAAACTTTTGTTAGTTGTGAGAATAACTCATAAACTCTTAAAATGCACTTGCTCAGTAATGCTGTAAAATCGAAGATTAGTATAAAGGCAAATCAAGTGAGACAAGTTTAAGTACTCTCTTGGCTAAAAGACTTGCTGATGTAATGACTTTTTTCTAAATGGATTTTTATTGCACTTTAGTATAGTTTCTCTTACAATCGTTCCCAGTGATTCAGATGAGTTTGTACACTATGTGGACCACAGAAAAATTATGGAAAATTTGGGATATGTGAGAAGTTTTGGAGGGTAGTAGTTGCTTTGATTTCATTTTAGGTTCTGTTAGCCTCAAGAGAGGTAGCCAACTGATGCTGTAGTTAGAATAATATAATGTTAGCCCATATTCACTCCCCAGCTCTCATCACCCTTTGTACTACTGTGCTGGCCAGGACTTAGAGCATAAAATTGCAAAGAAGTGGTGATAGCAGATATCTTTGACTTGAAGGAAATATTTTTAATGTTTCACCATTAATTTTGATATTTACTGTAACTTTATTAAGTAGGAATTGGATTTTTCAGTTAAAAACTAATAAAATTAACCATCCAAAAAAAGGTAGAGGGGAGAAAAAGAAGCATTAGGGGAAGAAAAGTAAGAGTAAAAATCATATAATAAGGTGGAAATTACCTGATTACTATATATCAGTAATTACATAATTCTAGAATTGTGGATTCCCTGGCAGGGTTTTTTCCTCCGCTACCACAAACCATTACTTTTTGTGGGACAGGTTTATTTCTAGTTTATCCTTAGCCCTAAAGGATGTTGTCCTTTGAAGACCCAGCTTTTATGCAGGTGTCTCCATTATTTGGACCAGGGTCGGACTCCTCTTTTAACTCTTGTATGCTTCCCGTGGAGAAAGATCCAGCTAAGGCAAAAGCAGATTTTAATGCTAACCTCAGAATTCCTGCTTCCGCGTCATTTTTTTTTTTTCTCTGGCTTCTGATTATTTTCTTGCTTTTTTTCCCCAATTCAATGATACACTTAAAAAAAAGATAACATAACATTTTATATTTGGTTCAGTGTTTTTAGTTCTTTTCAGAATGGATGTTGTTCAGTATATCTAAGTACTATCAGGTATGGATTCCTCAAAAATGTAATTTTCATTGAAGTGAATTTAATATTTAATTTGTTCCTAAGTAATTATCTTTGCATTGTTTTAAGTGGCTAAGATTACTATACAATGTCATTTTTATTTGGAGAATAAAATTTTTCTTCTAAATCAAAAGCTGGTGCCTACAGATCCTCTCAGGGTCTATAATTTATTCATTCTATGAAAGCCTTACAGCTTCTAGCACAGTACTGGGTATTTGATATGCATTCTCAAAATACCGAAGGATTGATTAACCTCTACTGACAAAATAGATAATATACATTTTTCTTTATTTGATTGTAGTAATCAAACTTTACCTGATTTACTTCTGGTTGTTATATTTTGTTTCTGTAGATTTTGAACACATCATTATTTGAACCACCTCCTCCAGGATATGAAAATGTTTCAAATGTTGTGCCACCTTATAACGCTTTCTCTCCACAAGGAATGCCAGAGGTAAAAATCCAATACAATAAAATAAAAATAACAGTCAGAACCCCATCATA
The DNA here is from genome assembly GCF_000151845.1 of Pteropus vampyrus. Taxonomy (NCBI): domain Eukaryota; kingdom Metazoa; phylum Chordata; class Mammalia; order Chiroptera; family Pteropodidae; genus Pteropus; species Pteropus vampyrus. Next base: position 4,522,800 of record NW_011888865.1, read on the forward strand.
TATGCGAGCAATAATTAGAGATATATTAAGAGGTTTTTGATATAATCCAAATTCACCATTTTTCCACATTTATGAAGCTAGAATTTCTTAGTAGGAAAAAGAAATATTATTTTATGTTCATA
>NW_011888865.1:4524351-4527040 GCF_000151845.1 Pteropus vampyrus
TATTTCCTTAGGTCAACATAGTTCATTACTTTTCACTGTTGCATATCACTCGATGTATGTGCTTACCATATGTAACATCCATTCTCTCAGTGGCAAACACACGTTTTGCCTCTGAACCTGAATTACCACAAAGTATTGGAGTGAATATGCTCATACTTGTCGCCATATAAGCTTGCAAGTGTTTCTCTGTGTACGATAAGCCAGGCATGAGATTGCTGGTTTGCAGGGAATACTTAATTTGACAATATCCAGACTGTAGCGGTTTATTACTCCCAGTGACACTGTATAAATGTTCCTTTTTCCCCATATTTTCATCAACAATTGAAATTATACTTTATAATTTTTGCCCATATTTGTTTTATTATTGTTTTAGTTAATTTATTTCAATTCATATTTTTCCCATTACAAACAAGGTGCTCATCTCTAAACATTTGTTAGCTATTCTGATTTTTCAATCTGTGAAATGATTATTATAACCTTTTTCTTTTCCTGTTAAATTTTTGGCCTTTTTCTTATTAATTTTAGGGGTTTCTTCAGTATTTTATTCCATATTGGTTTAAATATTGAAAATATGTTCTCCTAATTTTTACTATTTGTTCGCATTATCTGTGTTGTCGTTTATTAAAAATAGATCTTTAATTTTAGTACTGTCTAATTGTTCTCTTTATGTTTTACACTTTGGATCTTCTCGATTAATTTATGTCTTCATTGTTTAAGGTGATATGTCTGTATAACCAGAATAGATGAAGAGTACTCATATGTATTTATTTTAAAAATAGCATTAATATTACCAGCTTGGAGTTAAATATATACATATATATAGACAGATAGTACATAATAGCAGAAAATAAAACAAATTAATTTAAAATAACCATAAAATATAAAATATGCTTTAAAAATCTTAAATGATTGTGGACTGGTTGATGAATACTGAAATTTATTGAGCAGTAAAAATATTATGTACAAAGAAACAGATTATGTTTCTGGATGAGAAGACAGAATGTTATAAGGAGATAATTATACTTAACAATAGTTGTGTCTTTACTGTATAATCTGTTAAAAATTCCCCAGATGATTTTTGAACTTTGACAGAATTCTTCTACTTTAACAGAACCATAGAGATTAATTAACTCACATCTTTCAAGTAGGCTTAAACTAATCGAAACTAATGAGAGGATAGGAGCATGTGAATCTGCATTGGATTGTTATTTGTGTTTAAATCTTAGAGGTTTTTCTGGCTGGTGTGCTACACTGGATCACCTGTAACCTATCCAGTGGAGAATCAGTTTTTTAAACTGATGTCTATACGTATGCTTAAGATATTTCACTGTAAATTATCTTTGGATCTACATCTGAATCCTCTGGAGTTTGAAATACTGGTTTTGCTTTAGCCTGTTTGAAATTAGTAATGTGATAATATCCATAAAATATAGTCTAATCTAGGGGTTCTCAAACTTCAGCAGGTTATCAAAATAATCCAAAGGATTTGTAAAACTCAGATTGGGGTTCCTACTCCCTGAGTGTCAGTAAGTTCTGGGTGAAGTCTGAGAATTTGTTACCAACGAAGTCTGAGGTGATGTTGATTCTGAGGGTTCAAGAACCATGCTTTGAAAACTGCTGGTTTTTCAAGTCTTTTAACAAGATCAGGACGGTGGAAGCTTGAAAGAAACGGAAAATTCTAGGCTAACAATTTAAACAATTCTAGTGCAAGATTGTATTTATTCCCCGTCATAGAACAATAGTACATTGTAAATTTTACAAGAAAGGCATTGTCTGAAAACAAAGCTTTTTTTTCTAACTCTCAGCAATAACTTGCATATCTGTCACACTCATTTTCATTTTCAAAGTTTACTAACATTTTAAAACTGTCTTTTCCAACCCCCTCTCTATCATAATTTGTTTTGTGAGGATTGCGGATTATTCAAAAGATAGCTACAATTTACAGACATTTAAAAAAAGTATTCTCCTCAAAGTTGGTGATATTAAATAGGGATAAATTTCGAGTAGAATACTCTTCACTAAGATAAAATTCACTGAAATCATGTTGGGTAATTTTTCACAGAAAAGAGTGAACTCTGGCGAGGGCTAACAATTATACATCAGACATACAGTGCTATCATTATTAGTGCATTAATATTGCATTGATTTTAAGAAGAAATATAAAAGCTAAAAGTAATCCATTTACCGAAGCAAAAATTCAAATGTCACCTCACTAGACGCTCTTTCTATTTAAAATTGTACCCACCTGAGTACCAATACCCTGCCTACTCTAAACTTTTTTAAAAAGTTTTCTACAGCACTATCACCTTTTAATTTCCTGTATAATTTACTTAAGCTTTAACTTTGTTGTTTATTATCTTATCTCTATGCTGTCCACATGAATGTAAATTCCTTCAAGGTCAGGGATTTACTCTATTCCTAATGAAACCTCTGGGGCTGTTCAGCCAATAGACCAACTCAGGATTTGGGCTATTTAAATAAGCGGTTATTGTCAGAGCACAGGTGATTAATCAGGTTAACACTTTGAAAAACTGCCTTAACATTCTCAATCTGGCTTAGGGTATTTAAGAGAAAATCTAGGTAAATCTGGGCATTGTTCCAGAGGCTCTGTGTTGGTGGGGGGGGGGAGGAAGGGGTGTGTGTGTGTGTGTGTGTGTGTGTGTGTGTGTGTGTGTGTGTGTGTGTGTGT
>NW_011888865.1:4528812-4562819 GCF_000151845.1 Pteropus vampyrus
TAAGCAGAGGGAAAAGTTTCATCTAATGCCAGTTCAAGGACACCCTCAGCTGACCCCCAGTGTGTCATTATGTGGTGTGTAACTGTATTAAAACTCAGATATTATACTTGCACATAATTATAGTAATGATATGAAACCAGACCTGTAAACCAGGGATATTACCTGACCTTTCTTCTTACCTGGGGGTTGTGAAGACCCAGTAAGCTACTTTTTCTGAATGTACTTCAAAGAGAATAAAGCTCTCATCAAGGGCTTCTTAACCTCGGGTGCCTGGAGCCCTTAAAATTTCATGCAGCAATGTGTATATTTATATACATTTTTTGGGGGGAGGGGAGGGGAACATTTCTATAGTTTTTTAGCCACTATAGAGGAATCAGATATAAACAAAATTTAATGTTAAATTCCTGTCTCTAACCCAGCTTAATTGCCTTCTCGATTCAAGTTTATTTCTCCTTTTAATCTCTTACCTGAGATTCATGCTTTTCTGATCCGCTTTCTTTCTGTTGCCTCTTTCTTCTTAAAGATGTGAAACAGTCCTTATGCAGAAAAACATTTTTGTATTTAATCTTACTTGTAGAAATCATTTGTGATCTCAACAGGGTGATCTTGTATATGTCAACTATGCACGAACTGAAGACTTCTTTAAACTAGAGCAGGACATGAACATCAGTTGCTCTGGGAAGATTGTGATTGCCAGATATGGGAAAATTTTCAGAGGAAATAAGGTAAAATTCATCTCTTTTTTATTCTCCACAAATATAAATTGTATCTAATATGTGTAAAACCATATCCTTAAAACTTTTTGAGGACCATTATCCTCTCATAGTCTGTAACATGCCCACTGTATAGGGAGGACACATATATTGGTTATAGACAGGGGTTTTAAATTGGATCATTAGAATGTGGCCAGTGTAGAAGTTCAAGGAGAGTAGAGAAGATTTTTCCCATACTTAAAATTCTGCCCGCGGTCTACAAAGAAGCATGCTTTGGATTTGTTGTTAAAAGACAGACCTTCAGTAACTTTGTTTTAAATATTATCTTTGAAAATATTTGCTAAATTAAATTTTAAAATGAATTATAGGTAACGAGATAAACCAATTTATCCATTGCAATTTTTTTTAACCAAACTGAATTTCTTTTAATATTTAGTAGTTAATATTCCATTACTTATTTTCATCTAATTCAGATCGATCTTCCTCACCACTGCTCTGGATTAATAGACAGGTTCTGTGGTAGCTCTTATGCACAGATCCCACACTCAGATGTGCTGGTGTGCAGTGTGGGTGTTTTTTGTTGAGTTTTAAATGTTCAGCTTATTGTTGTTTCAAGGAGAGAGATCTGGGGACGTCTCTTACACCATGTTTCTCCGAACTCCCATAGCAGTTTTTAAAGTTACTATCACTTGATTCTTTCTCTTTCGTGGGAGGTTAAATTTCAAAAATATTCCCTTTTAACCATAAAGAAATGGAAATCTGGCCTATGGAGTCTAGTTGCTTCTTGTGCTTCTAAACTAGTGTAAGGAAACAGCACATACTCAGTACTGCTCATGTTTACATTTTCCAAAAACTACTGCTCTCAGGGCTCATCCTGCTCTGGACACTCTTCAGAGTCTGTAGTAGAAAAAAAGAAAATGCCAGTTCTCTCTTTGATGTTCTTTGTTGTAGGTCTAATGATGAAAGATTAAAGATAAAAAGTTTGGTTACTTACTTAAATTTAATTTTGAAAATAGATGTGACCAAATTTGGAACAACCAACCTGAGGTAAGAAAAACATTGTGTTTTTCAGGTTAAAAATGCCCAGCTGGCGGGGGCCAAAGGAATCATTCTGTACTCAGACCCTGCAGATTACTTTGTTCCTGGGGTGGAGCCCTATCCAGATGGCTGGAATCTTCCTGGAAGTGGTGTCCAGCGTGGAAATATCTTAAATCTCAATGGCGCAGGGGACCCTCTCACACCTGGTTACCCAGCAAACGGTGAGTGACCAGGCCTCAATTATTTTCACAGGAATTTTAGCAGCATTTTAAAGTGATTTTAGGAAAAGATGTCCTTTCACAACATACAAAGTACATATTTTTCTTATCCTCTTTGCATCTAAGAAATAAATTAAAAACTTTGGAACTCTGAAAAATTATTGGTGTCTTACTCCTTATTTGGAATCCTTGGGCCTGATGGGTTTTGGAATTTAAAAGTAATACAGTGCGTATTGCCATATGTTGCATAATACTCATGTTGGAGGCTGGCGCAAGATTCAGGAAGCAAGCATATGAATATTTTTTAGCAGCACAAAGTATGAATAATCATACTAAACTGTGTTAAAGAAGTGATATAAATAGATTTGTGTCTGCTTAAGTCAGATTTTTCTGTCAAATGAGTTTACATCAGATCAGGTTTTGTTGCCAAGTGAATTTCCTCTGAATTTATGGTTTCCACAGTTTTTGGATAAAGAATAGCAGAAAGGAGATTCTATAAACCCCTAAAAAGTCACATTTAGAATATAGTCCAGAAAATGCTTATTGCGTGTTTGCTGTATAAAGACAATAGTAATCTCTTTTTTTATATATAATTTTTTATATTTTAGGTGAGGCAACCCTAGGTTGACCTCACAGATTGCAAAGAACTTGTCAGTTTACAATCTCTTATTTTTTTATTTTTTACGCCTACAGTACCTGGTCTTCCTAGGTGGTCTCCCATCCAAGTACTAATCTGGCCCAACCCCACTTAGCTTCCGAGATCAGACGGGATCGTGCTTGTTCAGGGTGGCATGGCCATAGATGACAACAGTGATAACTTTTAAGGAGTGTTTCCTAAGTGTCGGCTCTTTACATGCCTTAACAACCCTATAAGCTAGATAGTATTATTATCTCCGTTTGACAGAGGAGGAAAGTGAGGTTAGGAAAAGTAAGCAGTCGGCCCTCGATGACCTCACTGCTCAATGAGGAGTTGGGATTCAAATCAGTTAGCCCCGCTCCAGGGTCCACATGCTTCTCTTGTGCTGAAATGCTCCTCTGTAACACTGTCGATCGTTGACATAGGGAGCTAATTTATTTGAATGTACTCAGCTATTTGATGATATTTACAAAAATCTTTGATCATTTAGTTTATGTAGTTTAAAACTAAGGTGTGTAACGTGGATAAAATAGATTGCCACAGTACCTGTAGAACTTCCATATTTATCCTTTATCTGTGGGGTTCATTTTTTTTTTAAATCAAATTGTAGCTTTCTCTATGTACTTTGACTCTGTAAATCTTTTTGGAACATGGTTCATTGTCATAGATTATTTTTGTAAGCAATGCATAGCATGAATCACATAAATATATCTGAGATTTACTTACTTCACCTTTTTATTCTCAAATTTAAAAAACCATTCAACTTCTCCCAAGCTGTTATGTAAAGCTAAAATTATGAACATAAAATGAGATTAACCAGAATATTTCTGCTGATTATCCTCAAATTTAAATAATGATATTTTAGGGGAAAATCATGTTATCCCTGTGGGGCTTAACATTTACTTTATTCTCTTTTGTGCCTTATTCTTTTTCTCTGTTTTTAAAATTTACTTTTTATTATGGAATAGTTCTAACATACACTATATAATACATAATAGAGATAATTGTCAACATTTTGTCAATATGTTTTATTTATTTGTTTGTGTTTATTTATTGTTATTACGCCAGATAATTTTAAAGCAAATTTCATACAACATATCATTGTTATTTTACCCATAGAAAGAAAAAGCTTTTGCAATCATGTAAAGTTTTAGGAGATAATTAAAAATTTGGAGAAAAATGAAAATATTGCCTTTATTTTTCTTAAACCTGAAGAAATGACAGAATGTCTGTTTTTATTTTGAGATAGAGTTTACATGTAATAAAATAGACAGATTTTAAGAGTTCAGTTCAATAAATTTTTTAAATGTGTACATCTCTGTCACTCAAAATAAAATATAGGTCATTTCCACAAATCTGGAAAGTTCTTTTGTGCTCCTTTCTGGTCTATTTTCACTTTCCCCCACCCCTTCCTCAAAAACACTTTAAGATGTCTATCAATATTGATTAGTTTGCCTGGTTTTGAACTTCATATAAGTGGAATATGTGTTCTTTTATGCCTTGCTCTATTCGCTCAGTGCAATGATTTGATCTATCCATGTTTTTCTGTGTATTGGTAATTTGTTCTTTTTAATTCCTGAATAGCATTCTGTTGCGGGACCATACTACAGATTATTTATTCATTTTCCTGATGACAGACGCCTGCACTGTGTTCAGTATTTGGCTAATATAAATACAGCTGTTATGAGCAATTTTATACAGATCTTTTTGTGGACATATGTTTTCATCTTTTGAGGGGGTAAATATCTAGCAGTGGAATTGTTGTGCCATAGTACACATTTCTGTTTAATATTACTTTTCAAAAGAGTTATCCAAAGTGACTAATTTTATATTCTCACAAGTGATGCTTGAGAGTTTCAGTTGTCCCACATTCATGCTAACCTTTGAAATGGTCATATCTTTTTACTTTAACAATACTAGTAGATGTGATATGAGAATATGTTTAACGTAACTTACAGGGGACCTTTTGAAAAGGATTGAATTTTTATTAGAAGTATGTTTGACTTTTTTCAGAACATGCTTATAGACGTGAACTCTCAGAAGCTGTTGGCCTTCCCAGTATTCCTGTTCATCCAATTGGATACTCTGATGCACAGAAGCTCCTGGAGTAAGTTTGTGAGAAACAGCAGATGGCATAAGTCTCTTTACTGGCAGTCTTCAACTTTTATGCTTTTATCTCCATTATTTGGTACTGAAAATCTCTTGAGGTGGGTGAGACATCCAATTTTATCACGATTTTATAGAAAAGTGGTTCTGTTCTGGAATTTACTTTACATGTTGGTGTCTAGTGTGTGACAGCCATGAAAACGAGCCTTTCAGATCTCCAGCTGCAAGGAGCATAATTGATCAATTACTCCAGCCACTGTGCTTTGAAATACATCATCTGTTTGTGTCCAGGCCACACTTCCCACAGGGGCTCCCAGTCAGTAACTGAGTGCATCAGGGATACTAAACCAGGCCCGTGACTGGGAGGCTCAGGACTGCCTGTTGGCTTTGCTCCACTAGTGGCTGCCACCCAACAGTCTTTTCTTCCTTCCCTTTCTCTCTACCCTATATCAGACCTGCATTGCAGTCCAATGGCATTGCAGTCCGATGGCTTTCCCTGCCTCCATTACTATCTTCCACATAGGCCTTTTCTGCTAATGAATTTCTTACTCCTCTAATCCTCTTACTGTCTACTTCGTAACAGGAGCTGGAATAACCCACTGAAAGAGAAAGTTTCATTTTGTTTTTATTTCTTTTTTTCATCCCCCTCTGCTTTCATCATTGAAATGTCTCCAAATGTGTTTTTGCTTAATTTGGCATTGAAACTCTCCCCTTTCTTGTCCTGCTTTCTCCTGTCTGCATGTCCCTTTTTCTTTATTATTCTTTGAAAGTAGTATTGCTAGAGACAGTGTCTGGCCAGTTAGTCCCTTCTCTTCTTTGAGTCCAAGGCATTCTTGATCATTTTATTTTAGTATATGTAAGAAAACTTTTTTTATCTAGTGCAGTGCCCTCATTTTTACAGGCGAGGAGACTGACATCAGAGAGTTAGAGGGATCTCTCCAATTTAAGAGCAATTAAGAGTAATCTGATCTCTTATTTTTGGAGGCTCTTAGCGTTATTACATGGGTTAGGATTTAGAGTTAGGCACAACTTTTGAGGGCCTCATATATTATGCATTTGTCCAAACATGTTTATAAATAATATCTAAATATTTATGTTATTTAAAAGATGCAAGTGATTTTAGCATTACTTCTAATAGTAGAAAATCATAAATTACACAAATCTTCCATAATTGATAAGTGGTCAGATACATTACTGGCTATGATAGCACTTGTACAGCACATGTTGTACAGGAGTACTTAACGATACGGAAACATGCATGTGCTATACAAGTAAATGAAAAAAGATTTCAAAACAATGTGTAGTGTGATTCCAATTAAGTAAAATGAATTATATTTACACAGTTCATAATTCTAAAGGTTATAAAGTGAAAATTTTCCTTCTTAACCATTACCACCCCAAAGGCATTCAGTGTTATTAGTGTATAACATATCATTGTAGAACTATTTTATGTATAATCTAGCATATGTGTATTCTTCACTTGCCTTCTATAACTTTTTTGTATACTTAATTCTTTGCCGTTTAACTATTGATCATGCTTTTTGCCGTTGTAAAATGCCCATTCATATTACTTGATGCTTTTTATGTGAAATTTTGTTGTAAATAGGTAAATACATTTAATAGTATATTACTTGAAATTACATTATTAGCCAAACTACTAGTGTGATAGGATAAAGTATTTACTCTCTGATATAGCATTTTAAAACAATATTATTTATAATTAGTTTTTCATGAGAAGACATTCTTAGCAGTTGTTTTAGTATTGGGTGTGCTATAAATTCTAGGTCCAGTTGAGCTATTCACATTTCCTCAAATACAGAGGCAGGGAACAAGCATTTGTGGGCAGGCACAGAAAAAGGAGGAAACTGCAGTGTGTTCCACTGCCAAGCCTAGGATGTGGCCAGAGATGATGCTGTAAAAGGCAGATTGATGTTTTCCACTCTCAAGTTTGTCTTGAACCTCATTCCTTTATCTACTGCTCTTTAGCAAAGGTACCTTTGGTTTCCACGCTCAAATCAAGAAATAGTCAATCCATATTCTTTATACAGTATAGTCAGATATGTTCCCGTAAACCTGTAAGAACCCCCACTATTCCATAAATAATTATCATTATCTCTTTCTCGGTCCCCTGCTGAGTTGGTGGCATGTACTGGCTTGTCTACCTGAATCTTTCTACCTTTCTGTATTAAAAAATAGCATGAAGATTTTAGGGGCTGCTGAATGAAGTGAAATCTTTCTTCTGTTGTTCTTCTTTCCCTAACATGTATATGTGAAAGTACTTTGTAAATGATATCTTTATACATATTTCGAGTGCGTTTTATCAATGGGAGAAAAAGCACAATGGAAAATCCCAAAGAGTTTGACATCAAGCTGTCTCTTCAGAGTATGCTGAGGAGAGCACTCTTCACATGGTTTACTATTGAAAGCTAGTAACACAGAGTCCAAATTCCTAACAAATATTTGAATATCAGCTGTACCACTATCCATCGGCCACGTAACTTTGCTATGCTGCCTAATTTCTCTAAGCCTCATGCTCCTCATCTATGAAGTGGGGATGATAGAGATGACTTCATAAGAGTTTGACTAAGAATTTAAATGGCATATTGTATGCAAAGCACTTTTCTATCCCTGACTCGTAGAAGCTCTTATAAGCAGACACTCAAGAGAGCAAGATTGTTGTCATTTCAACTTGTAACTTCAAAGTTTTCCCTCAGCTAATACTACTTTTTGTGTTCAACAGAAAAATGGGTGGATCGGCACCACCAGGCAGCAGCTGGAAAGGAAATCTCAAAGTGCCCTACAACGTTGGGCCTGGCTTTGCAGGAAACTTTTCTACACAGTTAAGAGATTATTTTTATGTTAACTCTTTTTATGGGGAGTAAACCTTTTTTAAATAAAAAAGCAATTATGACTAAAAAAGTAAAACTTAGCTAGTACCATCAGGAAACAAAATCACAAGTTGAAGAGGGGGTTATACTTATGTCATTATAACTGGACAGTTGGCCAATGTAATTTTTGCCTGTGTACTTTTAGAAATCTTTTAGACAATGATGTAAGGTTTAAAAATTGTGGGTGGTAATCTTTTAACCAATATTTTTCGAATGTGTTCTTTATGTTTACGTTAGAAAAGTTAAGATGCACATCCATTCCAACAATAAAGTGACAAGAATTTACAATGTGATCGGAACTCTCAGAGGAGCAGTGGAACCAGGTAAGTTAATCATTTGCTCAGCAAACATCGAAATGAGCGCCTCTTCTGTGCCAGGTGCTGCTCTGAGCTCTAGAACCATCAAAGCAAAGCAACTTTTTGCCCTAAGGGAACCTCCATAAACACAAAATACATAAACATGAGGCAATTTTTGTATTGTGATACACGTTGTGAAGAAAAGAAAAGTAAATGGTGTAGCTTGGTTGGTTGACCAAGGTTAGTGATAAACTGCACCCTCGACCTAGAGAATCGGGAGAAAGGGCAGGGAGAGATAGATTTAAGGTGTTTTCTCTGAGTCATTTGGATTTGTTGACCCCATTTTGCATGGGGAAGTATCTTCAGATAACTCTAAATATCTATATAAAAGATAGCACTCAGAAAATTCAAGTAAACTTGAATTGATGAATCCCTTATATAGCTTTATTTTCTATTGAAGTTGATGAAATATATAGATACCCGATTTCCACAGGATTTCAGATGACCTGGGAATTAATACGTTTTATAGGGTCTTAATTATGTTCCAGTTTTTTGAGAGTTATATGGTTATATATTCCCGACCCAAACAGATCCACTTAAATTGCATCTTTTTCTTACAAGCAGCCAGTGCTTTTGTTCAGCAATCAAAAATGTTGATTCGCTTCCAGTAATTACTAAATCATATGTAACTGGCTATTTATTGATTCTTACTCAGTACCTATTTTGTGTGAGCTCTATGCTAAGCTTTGGAGATGAAGGGATAAAAAAAGATGCATAACAGGGACAAGGAGTTTATGATTTGGAGGGGAGCCGTACATTTAAGTGTTTGGTAAATGCTTTATCAGATATGAAAAGATCATTCTGAGTGCTGGGTAGAGGAGCAATTCCCGTTCACTATAGAAAACAGGTACAGTACATAGAGTGGGAAGTGGAGAACTTACTGTGTAGCCACTATGTTCTCTTACTCTGAAAATACCGGAAACAAAGTGATAAGTAGTAAGAGAGTAGTAATAAAGAATTATATAAAGATGTGAATACAGATAGTTTTATAGTTAACTTATAATTGCAGATATATATTGCATATATACTTATAATTACTGTACTACGCTGAAGCATATATTTGCATATCACGTTTATGTTTTCTTCGTATGTCAAAATCAGAACAAAATAAGTACTATATTTACACAAGTCTTCAGGACACTTGCTGTCTTTCTCTGAGTTGTGAGTACTTTGTGTTTAGATGCTATTGAGTCATTTGCAATTTGTATGTTATTGACCTTAAATGACATAAGTAATTTTGCAATAATGCTTTCTAGACAGATACGTCATTCTTGGAGGTCACCGTGACTCGTGGGTGTTTGGTGGCATTGACCCTCAGAGTGGATCAGCTGTCGTTCATGAAATTGTGAGGAGTTTTGGAATACTGAAAAAAAAAGGTAATTTGAATAAAATAAAAAGACCGACCTGTCTAAGTCTCAGTTTAATTCTCTGTAAAGTACATGTAAAAATGCCATCTCATAGGTTTGTGTGAAGGATGAACTGATAGGATGGATTCATGTAGACTACATCAGCTAAGAAGCATAAAGTAGCTTTCAATAAATAGTAGTTATATGACTTAATGTTGGTTAGTTAATTATATTGCTTATTCATTTTGCATTTATTTATGTAATACTATTTACATTATTAATGTTTATATACTAAATAATGATCTGAAATAAAGGAAGTATACTGTGAGTGGTTGCTCTTAGCAACTAAGAAGATAGAGTTGGATTTCTTCACTAGAGGGTACACACCGGCACGAAGTCATGAGCCAAAGCTTCCTGGTCTGAAATCTGAGCAGAAGTTCTTTGAGCTCTTCCAGCCTCATATCTCAGGTCACATGTACTCCGTAACTGAGGAGATCAAAGTTTATTCAGGAAAATACTGGTCTTCTTGTCTTCTAGCATACTGTCGAAAACTCAATATCTGCATTCTCACACCTCCAGCTTTGTTTTGCTCTCCAGAATTTAGGTTTGTATTCTTAGAACCAGTACTTCAGTCATTTTACAATCTTTATATAAAAGACAAAATAAAATCGAGTTCAAATGGTTGCTTTTTAAAATAATTGTTATACACTGAAAGAAGAAAGTCCATTCTGTTTACTCTCTACAAACAAGGTGTCTGGGAGCTGTAAAAGTTTCGTATTTTTTCAGCAACAATAAAAACAGTGGTAAAAATGTTAAATTTGCATGGTACTTACTTTCTCTGAGGAAACAATGTTTGTTATTCTATTTTGAATCCATAACAACCATGGAGAAGTTTGCCTAGTTATTTCTGTCCTCATTTTACAAATAAGCCAACCAAAGTTTACAGAATCAAGTAATTCGCCCAAGGTTATAGAATTAGTTTGTGGCAGAGTCAGAGAACCAGGGCTTGAACTCAAATTTCTGGCTACCAGTTTACAAATCATGACGTCTCTCTATAAAATGAAATGTGAAGGTGCTCTATTCGTTTTTCTACACAGCTATCTTATATTTTAAGAAAACAGAACTATAGAGACCTGAATTTACATAGTTCATAAATTAAGTAGTGTTTCATATTATTACAAAAATTTCCATGATTTTGTAAGCAGATTCCCTGTGGTAAATACAAAACATCATTGTGACAATTCTAGAGCCTGCTAAAAGAATGAATGATGAAGAAAAATAATTAATAGGAGATTTGAGTAATACTATTAACAAACTTGAAAAAAATGAAACACTGGACTCAATGAGTATTCTTAATAAGCACAAATGAAATATTAAAATTACGGCTACTTACAATTTTTGGAGCACTTATTAAGTGCCATATTTGAAAATATTCCACTTAATCCTTCCAACAATCAAGTAGTAATTTCATCTTTACTTTGTTATTCTTGGTGAATAGATGAAGAAATGGAGGCTTAGTAGGTTTGCATAACTTTCCCTTGGTCATACTGCTAGTAAGTGAAAGAACCAGGGCTGAAAATAAGCTTTCTTTCACTCCAAGGTCAGTGTTTATCAGTCTGAGCCATAGGACCTCTCCCTATTGAATTATGTCGTTTTCAGCAGCAGCAGACATTGGCATTGTTAACTGAACTTCTGTTGACTAATTCTGGCAGAGAGTGGAGCAAATCATACAACCAGCTGACAGTGAACAGTTATGTGATGTCAGAACAACACAGGAGAGTTATAAAGGATGTTCTTTGAGTTTTATCTGCTCTCAGAACACAGGCCACATCTAGCATTTCTTCTTTAGTTTAGGCAGCTGCAGACCACAGGTGGTTTCCTATGCACAGCTAATCATTATAAACTTATTAGAATATTTTATGACCTCATAGGATTTTTATTATGTCTACTTTTTTTTTCCTTTTTCAGTACAAAGGTGCTATTTTGTATTAACGAATCAGCTTTAAAATCTTACAAAAGGAAATTATATAAGTAAAGATTGTCACCACATTTCACCCTTCCTAAATAATTATTTTGTTGTTTTTCCTGTTAGCCTTGACAATGTCTTGTATGTATTATGTATTTACCCAGAATTTCTAAGTATACACTTATATTTTAGGATGGAAACCTAGAAGAACAATTTTGTTTGCAAGTTGGGATGCAGAAGAATTTGGTCTTTTCGGTTCTACTGAGTGGGCAGAGGTTAGTTGATAATTTGCTACAACATACATTTTCATAGTAATAAAGCAATTCAGACTTAATTCTAAAGGATGTAAAAATAACAAGTGAATCTAGTGAAAAACATTCAAACTTTTTTCCAGAAAATCAGAAGCAACAGATCCTTGTTAAAAAATCAAAAAAAAAATAAAAATATATATATATATATATTTGTCACTAAAGAACTAAGTTCTGTTTTAACTTGTTAGAACCAGTTAATGTTGATTGTCAAAATAATTTATTTTCATTTTTTGGGACTGTGATAGTCAAGTAAGTAAATTCACTAGAAATGAAACATCAAAATAAATAAGATACCATGTTTCTCTTAGCCTTTCCAAATTAACTCCTAAAGCTACCATATTTAAATACCCCTTGAGCTTGTGAAATAAGGTGTATTTTCACAATTATCTTTCTGGTATCATCGTGACATACTCTAAATTAAATTATGTTAAAAATGAGGCAGAAAGTCCTACCACAATATTTACTAGGCCCCTTGAAAAGTAATTTACCTGTATGAATTGAAGGCTTTGTGTAATAGAGGCATTAGCTATAAATATATGCAAAGTTGACATATCATTACTTCCAGTTATGCTGTCAATATTTATTTGGCTCCTATTATACTCCAGAAATTATGGGAAGCCCTGTAAACTTCAATTTTCTTTGGTGGAATGGGCGGGGAAATAGTGCTTCTGTAAACAAGAAAGACTTATGCTGGCATTAGGAAGAACCTAAATATGTTGAGATTGTGATTTGTCTTTTTCAAACTATTTTCATCACCTAGAGTTGCATTTCCTTTCTTACAGTCAAGACGCTTTGGAAATTCCATGTTTGGGAGACTCAGTCTACCTGATATTTCAAAAAAATTTTGCTACACTTTTGTCGGTTTTAAAACTGCGATGATCAATATTGACCAGTAGGTGGTGCCATCCTACAGGACAACTTAACTTCAGATTTCAGAGTATAGACATAATTGAAATTCACATTTTTAATCCATAAATTTAAAGTAGCTCATTCCTTGTGAATCAGGCAAGATTCTCTACTTAAATAATGAGATATTAACAGGACGACTTTCACTGAAATGATCTCGCTAAGAGAATTTATTGAAAGATAAACTATAGTATGGTTATGAAATCAACTGCTTTTCCATTTACCAGATTAAGAATGTACAGAGTTTTATTTTAAATTTTAGTCTTAAAAACATTTTGCTTGTTGTTCTTACCAAATATTTTATTGAAATTTTTTCAAATTATTTTGAGCCTCTTATATGTCAAATTTGTGGTTAATTTGGGCCAGCTTAATTAAGAAATCTACAGTTAATATAGATATGCACTTTTTTTAGGGAGAGATTATGCTTATGGTTTTCTTTCTTTCATATTATAGGAGAATTCCAGACTCCTTCAAGAACGTGGTGTGGCCTATATTAATGCCGATTCTTCTATAGAGGGTGAATATCACTGGTCTCACAGGATGTGAGCGTGGTAGTAGCCGCAGTTTAGTTCATAAATTATGCACTAACAAGGAAAGCAAATTCCTTAACATGTGGCTAGGGAATCTACTACTGCTTTGTCCTGCTGTTGCCCCTAACTCACAGCAGCCGTGAGCCCTAGAGTGCTAATTTCGGAAGGCAGCACTCTGATGGTTTCATCCAGCAGATTACCTTGTATATGGTAGGAATTCAGTAAGTACATGTTAAATGAATAAGTAAATCATGGAGCTAAAGATTTCAATGATTTTAGAATGGAGTAGCAAAAAACCGTAATTTAAATCTAAACCCAGTTTCATTATAATAGCGTACGTACACATTTTGAAAAAAATGCTGATGTCCAAGATTCAGCTTTCACCAACTATTTTTCTTCTTGAATTCTTTTTCTCAATTGAACAAATATTTACTGACTGACTACCTCTCTATGCAGTGTACTTTCCAGGATTTCAAAAGAATGAGGTTAGTAAGAACAGTTTTGTACAGCTGATAAAATAAGTCAGTCTAGGATTCTAATACATGCAGGTACAATAAGAAGGATATAATCAGACTGGGTCTGAGATCTCAGAAGGGAGAGTAATAGCAACTTCAGGAAAGGCTTGCGCAAATGAGAGACATTTAAGACGGGCCTTTAAGAATAGATTTGCTCTTGATAAGCAGAGATGTGAACTAAAGGACATTCTCAGGTCTATTTGCAAGAAGATCCAACAGTTCATTGTCCCTACACTCCAAACCCACTGATCTTTCTATTCTGGACCATATGCAACCTCCCAGCCATTGTAACTGGTGTTCTCTAGACTGTTCGATTCTTAGCCTTACAGTCTCTCCTGAAAGGTTTCTTTTTCAGGGGAGCCACATTTTTGTAGCACTCATCACTGCCATCATTAACTAATTGTTTTACAAACTGCCTCCCTTACTAGATGATCTTCTGCAAGGAACAAACAGTATATTCCTTAATAACTCCTGAATTCCTAATGTCTCAATAACTGAATATTTGTTGCATGGGTGCCACAAGTGAGTGAGTAAATGAATGGAGGGTAGAATTTTAGAATCTTCTCTTTAGTGTATTAGTTAATTCGCCATATTAACAGTAATTGAGACATTGGTTTATAGAGGCATGTTGACATTTACATTTTCTTTTTTTTGTCCACATGCGTGAACTACATTGTTCCTTAAGTTAGTTTACCCAGTGCATTTCAGTTATCCTCTCCTTCTTCTCTTAGCTTTGTGGCTAAAGGCCTGGCCTTATTCCTGCCACTGCCACTGCCACTTCTTGTTGTGTGACCTCAGATTGTTACTTACTTTCTGTGTCTCAGTTTTCTCGCCTGTAAATAGCGTTACTAAGAGCACATATCTCAAAGGCTCTTGTAAGGGCAAAAGAGGTTGATATTAGCAAAACTCCTAGACCTGTGTCTTGCAGAGTAAAAGTTCAGAAATGATTGGATTATTATTACCCTTACTTAAAAACACTTAATAAGATGAAACACTTTGCCACAAAGAATGAATACTTCATATATTCTTTAAAAGAATAATGTTCTCTTTATTGCTAGAGATTTGATTGTTAATGTATGTTTTGTTTTGTTTTATTTTTTTATTTTTATTTTTTATCATCATCCTGTCTGTCCTTTTTAATGTGTCTTTTTCAATCATTGGAAATCATTGGATTTTGCTGATTATGTCATTCCCTGACTTAAAATGCTACATTGTCTCCCCATGATTTCAGGATCAAGAGCAAATGACACAAACATTATTCTATGATTGGGACAGCGCTTATCTCACTTTGTGTTATAGTTCAAATTTTATTAAGTGTTTATTTTTCAAATGTTATAATAAATGACAATTGGCTTTCTCATGTTAAAATGCAAAATTTACAAATGAAGCAAAATTCTCTATTATTACCACTCTCAAATTTAGCCCTCTTTCCAAAGGTACTAATGTCCTCAGTTTGGGTTTTTTCCCTCATGTTGACATTCATATGTAGAATTTAGCTCATACAAAGACCAACAGTGTAGCTGTCTTAAGTGCTTTACATGTAAAAGTTTATTTAGTACTCATAATAACTGTGTGAGGTAAGTATTATCTCTCTTGTATAGGAGGGAACTGAGATTTAGAGGGATTAAGAAACTTTCCCAAGGTTACTCAGATTGTGAAGGATTGATCTGAAACTTAAATCAGGCTGGTTTGTTTCAACTTTATTCTTCTAACCAGTACAATCTGTTGCCTCTCACGATCTTAGACAGGTTTCTTGGTATCATATACAGCTAAATGGTTCTGCAACTTGCTTTTTTCATTCAGGGAAAACCTCTCAGAAAACATGACCGTAGACCACAGGTGTAAGTGAAGTGGCGTATGTAATGTAGATATAATGCAGATCACTATTTTTGCTGCGGGGGGGGTATGTACAAAGGCCCTGAGGAAGAGTCTGTTGGCAGAGTGGAAGGTGAATATTTGGAGAGGTAACCTGAAGCCATGGTGAGGATGATGGATTTTATGGAGTAAGGAGTTGGAGAGTTTCGATTGGACTTAGATTTAAAAGAATCATTCTGGCTAAGGAGTTAGGAATGGTCTTTGAAAGAATAAAATACAGATATGAAATTAAAAGGTATCTATCTTCTCTTTATCTTTCAGGAAACTACACTCTGAGAGTTGATTGCACCCCACTGATGTACAGCTTGGTATACAACCTAACAAAGAAGGTAAAAATAATTATATGTAATTTTAGAAAATCCGAGTTTTACAAATGATGATATTTTGAGATACCATTATTATAAGTACCTGTGTTGTTTTTTAACTCGTCTGTTTTTCATAAAGCAAATATTCACTCCATAGAACACTACATCTAATAAATTGTTTCTTTCCACACTGCCCTGAAACAGGCTTTGGGTAGCGTGTGTCTACCATATTCATTTGAAAATGAGAAAACTGAGCTTAAAAATCGGTAGCCACCCAAGTCACAACTTGTACAGTAGGTGAACCCCAGGACTTGGTCCTGTGGTTTAATTCCTTAATCTAAAAACTGGTTTGTTCTCCTTAATATAATGATACCAAGTAACTCAGTATGCAAGAAGAGTTAAAGTTTCTAACTGATTGAGAAAGAGTACAAGTGAAAACACACTGACCTGACTGCTAAGGCAAATCGCTTTGGGGCAGAGGCTAGGTGAAACCGCTCACTGCCTTCCTGACTTACTGCCTTGGGCTCCAATCCACTGAGTTCCACTGGGCTGGGCTGACAGCTAAAGTTACCTTACTTCTGACGGCAGCACAAGATACTGAATTTGGCAGAGAGATGGTGCCTGAATCCCTGTAGGACTGACAGGCAATTCTTCACTTTAGTTCTCATGACCCAGAAACCCACTATTTCTAAAGTTAATCCTAATGAATGAGTTTTGGCATGGTAGATTTTTGTTATTACTGCTAATTACCTAATTTGAATTGGAAAGGGAAAAAAAGACTTGCCTATTTAATAGAATTACCAATTGAAATGTAATTACCAAGAAAAAAATGTTTCCCCTCAGATAGGGATTTTTAACTAAGACTTAAACATCACTAAGCTTTGGTTTTAAAAGCATGAAATTTAATCTTATAACTTCTATAAGAATAGAAAAATTAATTTGAAAAAAATCTACTGATGTCATTAGTTAAGAGTGCCATCATTTGTCTGCAGTTTTACCAATTTCCATGAAATGTATAAAAATTTAAATATCTGAAACAGAGTATTTCAGAGGATTCCCACCATACACGTAATTTAAGGTAAGCTCTAAGGAATCTTGGCAGTTGTACTAGTTGGGTTGGTGACACCCTGGGACAATTACAAAAACACTGCTGTCTAGGTCAAGTTTGAAATTATGTGATGCTCAACAATTTTGGGTTTTGTTTTATTATGTTTTATTTGGGGAGAATAATTTGCAGCATTTCAACTACTAGTGAAAAACTGAGAATTTAGTAATATATTCCTACACTATTCCACATTTGCATTTCTTAGACTAAATGGAGTGGTACTATCCTTTATAGCAAAGTTTTATGTAAATTTATAAGCTTGAGTGAAATTATTTTGTTGCTGTGTTTATTCATGTTTTACTAGGTAAGATGTTAGCATAACTTCTCTCTCTCCACACTTATGCAAATTTGTGTCCACATAGACCTTTTCACATTACCTCTGTTATAGCACCTAGCACATTGAATTCCATGTTTTTATTTGCAGTTCCCACTAGCGGAGAGCACGAAATGTGTCTCATTAAGCTTTGTATCCCTGGCATTCACAAAAAGTCTTAAAGAGCATAGATACTTTATAAACTTTTAAAAATTGAATTTGTTGAAAAATAGAACATGAGTTTTATTAAATATAAAATAAAAATGTTATAAACCATATATTGTTCAATAACCTTTGACTAACTGGAACATTAATTAAAGCTTATTTGCTAAATGTTTTTGGCATAACATTTAATGCTTTTGAGTCTGGAATTCAATAAAAGGTCATATATTACTCCCTTAATTTTCTCATCTTTAAAACCAGAAAATGTATTTAGAGCTTAGTATTTGTAATTATAATGAATACTCAATTAATTAAATTTAATATTAATGTTTGTTTTATTATGTAATATTTAATGACTTTAGCAACCTTAGTGGCAAGAAGCAATATTAAGAATACCTTCCCTTAACCAGCTTGCTTCCTTTCAGTTTTTTTATGAGGAGGAGAAATATGTGTTTTTGAGAGTAGCCTTCCTTAATTCTGAAAAATGGACCAAAAATTTTTTATAATATAACCATTCCTTTCAATACAATGTCTTGGTAAATTTGATGTAGCCTTCTTTTCCATACATTCCATGAATATTTTTATAGTAGTTGCACTTACACAGGTCAAAGTAAGAAACATCCAAAACTCTGTAGAATTTTAATGAGTCTCTTTGAGCCAAGTTGATGACAGTTGCCTGGAAACAAAATCTCAATGGATTGAGTAAACGCTCTGAACAATGGCAGTTTTGCAGCTTATTTTGTACATTAGAATTAAAGGAGGAGATATGAGGAGGGTTACGGATCTTGGTGGTAGATTAAGGGGATGAGAGAAAGGAAAGCGGAGAAATCTCTGGGACTGGATAAAAAGGGAAATGGAGAGACGCATACTTCTTTTACAGTAGTGGGTACAGGAGCTAATAATTAACATTTAACAGCATGCAGGGGACAAGATAATTATAGGGGTTCTGCGGTCTCCTGCTCTGGTGTAGTGGGTTATGCTCTGAAAGGTCTGGAAAAAAGTGATTACTCTGGCATTCCAAGGGTCTGTTACCTTAGATGCAAAAAGACAATAAACAGGTTCACTTAAGGTAACGATTGACCCTTGTCAAGAAAACTACAGGCCCAGGATGTGACTACCCTCCATGACCTGCTTTTAGTTAGGAATTTGTATGTTCAGACCATCCTGTGTGGTTACTTTTAGTCTCTGTGTTTACAGGGCCCACCACGCTGGCCTCCTCTGAGCTTGCCAGGGTTGTTTAGTATGTGGCCCCTTTTTGGTCCCCACATAATAACATGAGCACTTTCCTGTACTGTCAGAAACGCATTGTAATTCTTAATGACTGCTAATGTATGAATTGTATCCCTTATTTTACTGAATATAGTTTAGCTAATCATTGCCTGGTTAATGGACATTTAGTTTTTAAAACATCTGATTTGTAAGTATTCTCTTTTGTTTTTCTTTTAACTTGTATAGCTCCAAAGCCCTGATAAAGACTTTGAAGGCAAATCTCTTTATGAGAGCTGGAATGCAAAAAGTCCTTCACCAGAGTTCAGTGGCCTGCCCAGGTAAACAAACAAACAAGCAAGCAGACAAACTCTCGGCTGAAGTCAGTGTGGGATTGTGTTGAAAATAAAAATATTTTTATTTTTTAAATTCTCTAACATGTGATAAAGGAAAAGCAATGCTGAGGGTCACAAAATATTACTATGTATTTTGAAGTTAAGTCTGTAGGCCATCAAAAAATGCTTCTCTTTTGAACTTTTGGAATTTCCTAAGAGAGCTACAAAAGTGTTTCTTGTTATGTTAATGAGGTGCTGCCTGGACAGCTCCTAAGAAAGAGGACTGGTTTCCAAGAAAACCTACCGGGTGATTGATTAATGTTGGAAATTTGAGCCCCATCCTTCACTTCCAAGAAGGGGAGAGCAGCTGGAGGTTGAATTAAATGTCAATGGCCAATGATTTAATCAACCATGCCTATGTAGTGAGTCTCCATAACAACCCAAAAGGATTGGGTTTGGAGAGCTTCCAGTTGCGAACATGTGGAGATCCAGGGAAAGAGAGCCTGGAAGCTCTGTGTCATGTCCCCATACCTAGCCTCATCACCTCTTTCCTCTGGCAATCTCTTGAGTTATATCCTTTTATAATAAACCAGTGACCTAGTAAATAAATGTTTCTCTTGAGTTCTGTGAGCCACTCTAGCTGATTAACTCAAGGAGGGTGTTCTGGGAACCTCCATTCTGTAGCTGGTCAGTGAGAAGCACGGGTAACAGCATGACTTGCAATTGGCTTCTGAAGTGGTGGTTGTGGGGGAGGCAGTCTTGTGGGACTGAACCCTTAACCTGTGGGATCTGATGTTGTTTCCAGAATTAAGTTGAATTGTAGGATGCTCAGCTGGTTTCCCAGAGAATTGCTTGTTGTTGGGAACCCCTCAATTCCACAATTTGGAACTGGGTCCAGGAACCCAAAGGAACAATAGTCACCATACACAGATAGTCTATTAAAAGATATTTTGTGATCAGAACTGATGTCTCAGTTTTTTGTTGTTGCTTGTCTAAGGTGATACATCTAAAAATTATATTCATAATTGTGGGAATGGAGCTTAATTTAGTTAATCTTTTAATCTGTACTTGATGGAGAAGTTACTCAAATGAACTTGAATTTTATTCCTAAAAGGATTAGCAAGTTAGGATCTGGCAATGATTTCGAGGTGTTCTTCCAAAGACTTGGAATTGCTTCAGGCAGAGCACGATATACTAAAAACTGGGTAAGTCTATTGAGAAGTACTTCAAGATTATTTAAGATATATTTTAGCTAAACAAATAAGTTTGAATCAAAAAATGTGGCTTAAGCACTAGAGGAATTTGAATCAGAAGAGAGAAGTCTCAGTGGTTGAGAATGTGCTTCTACTATATAGGGTATAGTTTCCTGCATCTGGTAATCTGAGCCTTGTAACTTGAACTTCCATGTACTCTCATATATTCTGTTTGACTGGTTAGTATTGCTTTCACCCAGTTATTTAAACTAAAAATGTAGAAATTGTCTTTGACTCTTGTTTACCCATTGTCATTGAAAATTAATCATTATTGAGACCTGCCAATATTTGGATTTTTATCTGATTATATCTCCAGTCATTAAACATAAAAGTTATAATAACAAATGGCATAATAAATAATGAACACATATACAAGTCATGATGATTCTTTTCCTATTGTTGCTGATGATGATAATGATAATTATATGGTTTTCACTTTTATCAAAGTAACAGGTATGTAGTTCATAAAATGTCCTATAGAACTAGAAGAGTTTATAATGAAAAACGGTGGCCCCTTATCCCACTTTCACGCTTGTCCCACCTTTGATTCTGTTCAGCAGAATAAAATTCTTTCAGCTTTTTCATTGGTTTCTTCTATAGCATTATTGGAAGGGAAAGTAAAGCAACGGAACACTTCCCGACGTGGAGGCAGGCCTGAGCAAGAGAAGGGTGGTTCGAGGGCCTGATAGCTATCTGCATGTTTATAAATAATATGCTTATGCTGCTGTTTTCTTAGTAATTAGCTTTATGTATTATCCATTTACTTCTTACTAAGGAAGACTGTTATTTAGTTCTCTTATATTGCTTCTTCTCTCAACGCCCAAATACTTATCCCCGTCGCATTTTCTCAGTGTAGAGCTGCACTACACGTGTTGATTACAGTACCTGTTATTTTCTTCCGTGAATCCATAACTAATTTACCACAAACTCTTAGTCCATTCAGACACACTGGGTGATCTGGCAGATTTCATTTTCCCTCACAAGGCTCTTTTTCAGCTCCTCTGGATTCTCTGGTTTTTCTCTCTGCCAGCAGCTCAACTCTTGCCTGAGAAATTTTTTCACTGAGAAATCCCAGAGTACCTTCGTTTCTCTCTTGTTCTGGTTCTTCTGTTTCCTGGATTTTGTGCCTTCCTTTTTCTTGTTTACTCCCTACTTTTTGAGGGGGAAATATCTTTTAGGAACTAATTGAAAAGGGTGTATGAAAGCTGAAGACCTTGATTATCTGAAAATATCATTTATACTGCTACATACAATTCATTGATCATTTGGGCACAAAACTTTTGGTTGAAAATCCTGTACCCTCAGAATTTTGAGCTCATGACCAACTGTTTTCCAGCCTTCAGGATTGCTATTGAGAAGGTTGGTGCCATTTAATCCCAGTTCCTTTGTCCCTGATTTTTTTTTTTAATGGAAGGCTTTTTAGTTTCTTTTCTTTATGACTCAGTTGTCCTAGGTGTACACATGTGCCTTGGTTATGCCATTTTTTTCATACACTGGATGGGGCACAAAGTGGGCCCTTTAGTCTGGAAACCTGTCTTGCAGTAGGAAGAAATGTTTTTTCACTTCTTCCCTTTTTTCCTTTTTGAACTATTATTAGTAGTATTTAGGATTTTTTTTTTTTTTGATGTTTTGGAAGGTTTTTGGTATTATCTTTTTTGTTTCTACCTTTGTCTTTTCTCAACTCTCATTCATTTTTTATTAAAGTCTTTTTCATTAAGTGTCCCTTCATTCCCTGCAATACCTCTTTACTCTGAGTTGATTTTATTTTTAGTTTGTGTGCTTGATCTATATCTTGCAAGTTAACGGGTTCCTTTAAATGCGTGGTCATCTTTAGTAGTCTTTGTTATTTAGGAGTGAGACTCTAAAAAGCTGATTAAAGCCCAGTATGCAAGGGTGGTACTTGACGAATGAGAAGCTTCATAGGAGAGTAATCGAGAATGCCTCTTCTAGCTGCTTCATTGGGAGGCAATCAACATTGAGAATCTATAGGTTGTTTCTCTTGGGCTAATTATTCTTCCCAGACAGGAAATCTTTAATACCGTTGAGGTAGAAAGTTAGGCAAGGTTAGATGGGGTAGATGAGAGTAGATGCTAATATCTACATTTTACTTAATGAGAAAACTATGGCAAAGACGGTTTAATAACCTTCAAGTTAATAACTACTCAAAGTTATTTGGTAATAAGTCCTGAGCTTGGATTCAAACTCTGTCAGGCTCATTCCAGAGTCACAGTCTCTTCAGTACTTTGCTATTTAAAGTGTTCTTTTATATCAATAAAAAAATAAGCAGCTAAAATTTGGGCAAAAGGCAAAAATCAACAATTCATAGTTCGAAAAGTTCTTCCCTCTTCCCTTGGTTTCTTACACCTGTCTGACCACTCCTCCTCTCTCCTTAGTGAGATTTTGGATCCTCCCCACTCAGACTCTTCACTCTTCAGCACATTGCTTGTCAGAGAATTCTTCATTCCTGGAATTTCAGTCATTAAACAATCTGCAGCATTATCCTATATGATATCGATTAATACTTATTTACTTACTTCTAACAATTTTGTCTTAAATTTTTATTCAAATGCAATACTATCTTTTCTTTGTTCCAGAAACATTTTCACATCTTCTGTATTCTTAAAGGCAAAACTGTTAGATCTTTCCAAGCTAATTTTTATAAATTATTTATGTTATATACTCATATTTTTTAATTAGTAAAAACCTTGAGCAAGTTTTACTATTATATTAATCCTTTAGTAAGTAGACTTTAAGTACTTCCTTTATTTATTACTGATCAAAATAGTCTCATCAATATTAATAGTAATGTTGCAGAAAAATCAGACCGGCGAGAAACCAAGCACCACTTGGAGAGTTGGAGAACTCAGGTTTATCACTCTGGCGGTCCCAGAAGAGCTAGCGCTCTGAAGATCTGGGCCCCGAGCTCAGAGATAACCTTACTACAGGGATTAACAAGCAAAGGCAATACATCTGTTATCTAGACAGAATAAGCAAAGGGGATACATCTGTTATCTAGACAGAACAAGCAAAGGGGAGGGTGCGTCTTCAGTTGCTCTTGAGTTCACCCTGTCCTGCCCTTCGGCCTATGCGGCAAGCATGTCTACAGAAGCAGAACAAAGAGCTGATTACAAGGTTAGCCATTTGAATGGAAAATTCCTCTTCAGTAATACGGCACTATGCATTTTATCATAAGCTATCTTGCAAGAGGATATAATTTGTCCTTTTTTTTGTAGGCAATAAACCAATTCAACAGCTACCCACTGTATCACACTGCCTATGAAACATATGAAGTGGTGGAAAAGTTTTATGATCCGGTTTTTAAGTATCACCATGCTGTGGCCCAGGTTCGAGGAGGGATGGTGTTTGAACTAGCCAATTCCATAGTGCTCCCTTTTGACTGTCGTGATTATGCTGTAGTTTTAAGAAAGTATGCTGACAAAATCTACAATATTTCAATGAAACATCCACAAGAAATGGGAACATACAACGTGTCATTTGGTATGCAGCATTTCCTCTTTTAAAATTCATTATTTGTATGTTTCTATTAATCTCTAAAATAAAATGACCTACCTTAGGTTCATTTATTATTTATTATTGTTCCATATGATCAAATATTTTGCTTATGTTTATAAATATATTTTCCATTTCATTGATGCTTATCTTGTACTTCACAAAATATAAGAACCTCGTATTTACAGAGAACAGCTTTCTGTACTGTCCCTTTTGTTTAAGCTATGGAACAATGCCATTCTATCCTAATTTCTCTTTCAGATTCACTGTTTTCTGCAGTGCAGAATTTTACAGAAATTGCTTCTAAGTTCAGTAAGAGACTCCAAGATTTGGACAAAAACAAGTATGTTCTACATATATAAATTATGCATATAATAGGTGTAATTAAAAAGAGATACTGATTTGTTGCTGAAATATCTTTGGCAGATTTTTTGCTGCTTCTGTCTCTCCACTGTCACACATCCTACATAGAGCTGCCACGTCTCTCAAAAACCTGTTTCTGAGTGGCAGCTGTGTTGCTGAAAAATGCTGGCGTCCTTTTTACTACCAATTCATTAGTACAAAATCCCCACCTTAGCATTGAAGGTCCTCCACTGTGTGGCCTCAGCTTTCTCCACCTTTCTCTTGTTCTTTCAGTATCTGTCCATCGTACATCAACCAAGCTCTCCTATTCCTAGAACACACCTTTCTCTTTTTTTTTTTTTTTAACACCTACAACACCTGGTCTTCCTAGCACTAACTAGTACTTCCCATCCAAGTACTAACCAGGTTCAACCCTGCTTAGCTTCCGAGATCAGACAGGATCAGGCTTGTTCAGGGTGGTATGGCCGTATACTCTCTCTCTTCTTAATGCCATTACCTCCACAAGGAGTTCCTCTTTTTCACTTCCACCTGGCAAATTCTGTTTATCCAGAATAACAAATATTGTAAAGCTATTTTTTTTCAAACATGAAGCACTTAGGATTAATTCTGTATAAAATCAACAAAAGTAAAATATAATTTAAAAAATTTTAAGATAGAAGAATAATCATGTGAGGAAATTTATTAAGAAAATTTTTAAAAAGCAGAATTTTGAGGATTAACATCTGTATATTAAACCTATTTTGATGATACAGATATCAAATCCTTGGAGATCGATGCAAGAATACATAGAAAGATAGGAGCAGACAGTCCAAAAATAGACTATAAAAGGATGTATTCGTGATGAAAGATATCAAAAATCAATGGTGAAAGAAAGATGTATTAAAAAATAATTTTGTATAAGCTTTTTTAGCAATTGATTAAAAAGTGAATTTAGGATCTCACTTAACACTTAACATTGTATGCAAACATACGCAGTGGCTGTAGAAGAATACTAAAAATTGAAATTTCTAGGAAGTGAAATTCCAGGTTTGGAGCAACAGGGAAACGACAATGCAATCAGATTTGAGGATATTGCAATGGTTAGTAATATGAAAATTAATCATCAAAAGCAGAGATAAAAATCTGGGAAACCTCTTCAGAGATCACCAAGGGATGGCCTGTCTCCTCATTAGTGCCAAGACGACCTAGAGCGAGAGCTCCCAGCGCCCTCCCTAAAGAAACCTTCCAAAAAAAAAAAAAAAAAAAAAGACTAGGAAACCTCTTTTCCAGCAATTTTGGAAAGGGAATAATATAGACATCATAAAAATATTTTTTTCGAAAATAGATAAGAAAATCCAAAAGAATAAAGTTGGAAATATTGGCAATAGAAAAGATGAAATCCAAGAGAGGATACTGCCTGTACAGAAATGGACATAAAAAGTATTCAGATTCATTTATAATTCAAAAATGCAATTGCAAATAATGTTATACTATTTTCATATCAAATTAGTAACAATTTAAATCTTGGTTGCACCCATTGCTGCAGGTTATGTACTGAAGCAGATGTTCTCATGAGTTTCTGATAGCATTGTAAATCGTATTAACTTTTTGAAAAATATAAATACATTTTGCTAAAGTTTTAAGAGCCGTCATGTAGTTCTCATACTTTGCTGTTAGCATTTTTATTTCTTGAATCTTTTTCTTTCAGAAAGTCTCAGAAAAATGTGAATTATAACACCAAATAATTAAAAATAATCTTAATACCTAAGGGGAGAAATTACTTAAAAATTAGATGTCTACCAATTTAAACATTTTGTAAGCATTAAAATTGATGATTTTAAAGGAAATATATTTATAATAAGATGTGAAGTAAACAAAAAGTACATAAAATTTGTAAATATAGTTGATTACATTTTTATCGAATAAATGTAGAGAGAAAAAGTAAACCAATTTGTATAATAGTTGTTATCCTGGGTTGAGTATGGAAATTTTCTTTTTTACTTTATAATCCCTTCCAATTTTTTTCCTTTCCAAATTTTTTTATGTGGAAAATAAATTAGCAATGAAAAATAAATTTTAAGGAGATCTCAAACACTGTATGTTCTCTGAAGCTGATTTTTCTATTCTTAAAATATTATTGTTTTCCCTCTGACAAACTGCCTTATGGCTTGGATTATGATTTTCAAGAACACTCGGTTTTCACTTCCTTGAGTATTTCTATACTTGTATTATCCACTCCAAATGATACTTCAGGTACAGCTTCTGTGTGTCTCTATGTTATGTTTATAAATTCTGAACACATGGAGTAGTACATTGCATGTCATAATAGTAAATGCTGGCTAAAGCAAATTAAACTGGACATTGAATCTTGTTTAATTTTTTAATCCTGTTTTTTTTTTTTTTAATCAATCCCTTGACCCATCAAAAGATACATTGTTGACTACTTGGTAGCTTCATGCTCACATAGTATTCAATGCCAAGACCTATCATCCTCAGGTCTCACTAGGGAGGTCAGCGTGCTTCTGCAGTGAAAAGATCCCATTTATTTGACTCTGGTGCTCTGAGCATTTCCTCTGAGGGTTACTTCAGATTGAACTTCTCTGTACAAAGAATGCTCAATGGTTTTCAGAGGTAGCCTCAAGATCAGAAATCCAGAGGGGGCAGTGGTGTATCCACATGACCTTGTGTGTGTAGCAATGTTTTATGAATTTGGTTCAGAAACCTGTAGCATCTAATTAGAATTATGTTTTATTCACTTGTCTTCTCTGTTAATGTGAGCTGCTCCTAGGTAAAGACTATGCCTAGTTTACTTTTATATTATTACAACACATGAGTTCTTAATGCTAAATAAACGAATGTTGAAAATTTCCAGTTCAAATTAATTATTCTATTTTCCTTTGGCTACATAATGGAGTTAAAAGAATAGGACTGAGGTCCCAATTCATTCTAAAACTTTCTAAAACTAACTCAGGCAAGTTATTTAACTACTGAGCCTTAGTTATCTCATCTATGGAATAGGGCTTTTATCCTGCCTAACTGGTAGATTATTATAAAGAGTAAAAATGACATATTTTATAAACATTCAGAACAGTAATTAGCATATGTGATTCAATCAGTAAATAGCTATTGTTATTAAAACTAAATTATGACAAAATTAAGAGAAATTTAAATTTAAAAAATTTTTGTTCTCTATTGTAATGATTATTTCTACAGTTAATTAAATTATGACATAATTAATATGTTTGAGAATTCATTGTTCAGAACTGTTCAAGGCTTGTTGATAAATTTTCAATGATATCGAATCATTCTTATAATAACACCCCCCAACCACTACCACTTTGGAATGTGAGCTCTGTGGAAGTGGGAAGTGTCTGATGCATAGCAGGCATTCAAATATTGTTGAAGGATGAAGTAAACACTATCTCTTGTGTTCACGGTGGATTTATCTTTAATAATAACAACACCATTAGCTGTCATTGGGTAAAATAAATAGTTTTCCAAGCACCCTACTAAAACATTAATAAACTATCCCATTTCAATATTGAAATTACTTCTATGAGTACATTAATAGAATACTTAAGATGAAAAAAGCCTTGCCTATATTTAAATACCTAGGTTTTATTGATTATTATTTTAACATAAATTAAAATTACTAATTTTTTCCATTGGCACATATAACTGGTTCTGTGGTTGTATAAGTCTCAGCAGAATAGTGTTTTATAGGATTTTAAAAATGTAACTATGTATGCTATTGTTAATTTGCATAATATAGAGCTTTAAAAGATATTAGCCTTGTTTAGTTTTGTTCTAAATTTTTATTTTGCTGGGTAGTGCATGCATTTTCATGATGTCACAACTATATTTCTATTTTTAGCCCAATATTGTTGAGAATTATGAATGATCAACTGATGTTTCTGGAACGAGCATTTATTGATCCTTTAGGGTTACCAGACAGGCCTTTCTATAGGTAAGGAATAACAATGACTCATTATTATATCATTTTTTTTTTGCACTGTGGAAAAAAAATCATTAATTAAGTTCTTGAAAGCAAGTAGAAAATTTCAAAATACATGTAGTAAATGATAAATACTTTGTTTCTTCATAAAATTTAATCTGATAGCCACATAACTTTCTTTTTAGTATCTTTCTTGTTTCTGGTTATAAAAGAATATATTTTCATTCCAGGAAATTTAGAAGACCTAAAAAGTTGCAAGTAGAAAATAATAATCTCCCCAGTTTCATCGGTTATTTATAAGATCATTTTTATGTTTTAATGTATATAACTTTAGCCCCTCTCTCATTTTAAATATATTTGTGTTTATGCATATACATGTGAAATAATAAATATATATTTATGCATAAACATGTATAATATAATAATGTACACATTCTCCTAATGTTGACATTTACTTTTTTATCTAATTTAGTTTTAATTATCTCTGATAAACATCAGCTATGCCCAAGTTGGTCTTACTAAGTATTACAGAATGAGTCCTTGACTAGCAAGAAATGGCCCCATCTTTCCTTTTAGGGATTATCAAAGGATCAGAATTGGGAGTAAGGGTATCATTCAAACAACGGAGACATGATTATGCCTCTTTCCTTCTTTACCTCTTTACTTTCGAACCTGTTCTTTCCTGCCAGGGCTATTAACAGAAACTAATATAGCTCTTTTAGTGAAATATTGCCTTCTGTCTATGTTGGATTGAACATTACAGAATTGTATTTAATGATTTTTCATGCTTTAAGCTAGGCATTCTAACATGTTTGTATGACTTCTTTTTCAAAGAGGATAAAAACAAAATAGTAAGTTGGCTTGTCACAAACAGGACTTGAATAATCACAATTTTGCTACATTTCAGGGGATAGAGTGGTATAGTGAAAAGTTAGCACTTACTTACAATGTGCTTTGAGACTGAGCAGTAAATCACTTAATCTCTCAGACCTTAATTTCTTCCTCTTTGAAATACAAATATCAACTCCCTCGAGTTTATTTTTAAGGATTAAAAAAAATTATAGGTAAATTCTTTAATACCGAGCATGATCTGTAGTAGGCGACAAGTTGTTACTGCTATTGTTGTTAGCTTTGTTGCTCTGAACCACTTTTATGGCATCTGTTTAAAGTCAAAGTATAATTAATATGAAATATGATTAGTCTTTGTAGATGATTGAACTTGAAAGTTTGGTTGACAAAATGGGTTATTCAAATTATAAAATTAGAATTATGCAATCCAAGAATTGTAGTGTGCTCTTTTTTTTCTCTTGTATATATCATTGGGCAACTAACAGCAAACTATTTTTACCAACAGGCATGTCATCTATGCTCCAAGCAGCCACAACAAGTACAAGGGAGAGTCATTCCCAGGAATTTATGATGCTCTATTAGATATTGAAAACAAAGTGGATCCTTCCAAGGCCTGGGGAGAAGTGAAGAAACAGATTTCTATTGCAGCCTTCACAGTGCAGGCTGCAGCAGGGACGCTGAGAGAAGTAGCCTAAGGCATTTCTGTAGAGAATCCATTTGAATTGGTATGGTCTATGGTCTATCACTCAGAAAGAATCTTCATGGGAGCACTGATAAACTAAAAATTAAAGTTGTATGTATCTTAGTATTCTCTCTTCTCTCGGTGGATCAAAAAGGGAGATGGGTGATTTTTATTTTATAATTACAGAAGGTTATTTCTGAAGTTGAACTACATGTTAAAATTAAGGAAAACAGCCTAATATATTAAAACTTGTATGTAGCATTGTCAGGGAACCGAGTCTAATTCAGCACTTACAAACCTACTCTTGTCATTGCTCACAAAGAAAACATCAATTTGTGATAAAGCACACAGGAGAATTCACAGGGCTGCTCCAAGCCAGAGGCCTCTAGCTCTGCCTGGCCCCCAAGGCTGAGAGGATACTATCTTAGCACACTAGTTGGACAACAGTGGTAGTAAATATAGTCATTCTATACCATAAGGGATAATAACTTATACTTCATTTATACCAAAGGGTATCGATAACATGTATGTGCAGTGAAAAATAGTAAAGAAATGAATATTTGTAACGCTCCCCCATAACCAGATGGAGAAAATGAATGTTACAGTGTCTTTGGATCCACTGTGTACTGTCAACCAGTGTGCCTTCCTCTTCTGCCAGAGAAACTCACTTTCTTGAATTGTATGTTAATCTTTCTTGTTATTTATAATTTAACCCACGTGGCTACATCCCCTACATCTTTTTGGCTTTGTGTATTTTCCAAATTTTTTATAAATAAAATCATATCATGTATATTTTTCTAGGACTTGATTTTTTCACTCCCCTTTGAAGGTTGATCCATGCATCACTGGCTGTCGTTCACTAGATTTCACTGATATAGAGCATTCATTTGCATGAGTATAACACTTATGAGTCAGGGTCCAGTTAAGACAGAGAAATCACACAGAAACGTAAATAGGAAATTAATATGACTGATTATAACAGCATTGGAACAATGAGGTACTTATCCAGTAAAAAGTAAACTCTTAAGAATAGAATAGCTTATATAAAGGGCTCTCACTGTCCCTAGGGCTGAGATGGAACAGAGTCCCCCTCATTCCATGGGCCTCACTGAATGGCAGAGAAGTTGCTTTAGCAAAAGTTGCTGCAAATCTATACTCCAGAACTCCTCAGAAACTCAGCCTACTGTGGGAAGCTGTTAATAGGGAAGTGTCTTGCCAGAGGCACTCTACTACACAACCGGCCAAGGGCAGCACTGGAAGAGGCTCTTGGCTGCTGGTTCCGCTGGCCAGCTCGAACTGCAAGAAACTGGTGCTAAAGCAGCAACCTGTACTACAGGATGGGGGCACTGGTGAAGCCATGTATGCTACAGGGGCCAGAGGCTGGAGAAGTCATGTGCCTTCAGGAGTCTGCCAAGTGAGCGCATGGGAACCAGGAACAAAAACTCCTTGCTAAAATGTCTCTCCAATGCCTTCTGCTCACAAAGTTTAACAACATGCCTCTTGGCAAGAAAAGCTTTTAAAAGGTTTAAAGATCCATATGGATCTTTAAAACAAAGATCCATTTACAAAGAGCTGGCAAGGAAGAGTTAAATTTGGAAGTAATAAGTTAGATATAACAGGCACACAACAATATATTGTTCATTTTTCTGCTGGTGGACGTTTGAATGTTTTCTGTATTTAGCTCCTATAAACATCTCCCAGTACAAATATTCAAGATATTCTCTTTTCTGACAATATCCACCAAAAAATGGAATGTCTAGTGTTTACGTATAAATATATATTTACAATAATGAAGTAGCAAGTCAAAATTATATATAAAGAAAAATAAGTAGCTATAGATTAAAGTTACTCTCAGGGAAAGTACTGTATGCCTCATACTCATCTAATAGGACGGTTTATAAAACACTGACAAACTGGAAAGGTAATAAAGATTAATAGAGGTGGAATTTCACCCCTGGTTATTAGGGCTTATCACTATGATTTCTCATATTTCAATTCATATTCCGTTCACTGCATTTACCTGAGTAAATCAGATCTTTCTGGGTTTTCAATAAATGATTTGGGGGTATTTATAAAGAAATCAAATTCAGATGCCAAATAGTGAAAATTTTAAATTTAAATTCAATTTATATTCATTCCAAAATCAATATATTAGAATTATATGTAAAATATTTATATCTTAATCAGATAATTTAAATTTAATTCAATTTATATTCAATCCAAAATATATTTAAATGCCAAAAAATTCCAGAAGCAATAAACATTTAAATGTGAAGGATACATAAAATCAGTAGAAAATAAGGATGTGGTTAAATAAGTCTAGATGAATTAAGACATACTAAACCTAAAGGTTGGAAAACTCAGAAAATAAATGATCTATAAATGAAAGAAAACATACTGGGAAAAATATTAGCAACGAATATAACAAAGTGTTAACCATAACTAAATTAAAAGTTCTTTTAAATCATGTTTAATATTAATAATTAATCTTCGCCTCCCTCCGCTAAGAGTGCATATGTGTACACGCATGTGTTTAGGAAAGAAAGGAAATAAAAAGAATAAGGATGTTAAGGACATAAAACCAAGCCACAAGGGAGTATAGAATGAAAATGCATACTGTTAAGACCTCTATCCTTGAAGTTCAGCCACAACTTTTAGAAATAAATCTATTACTCAGAAGAAGAAGGAAACACACACACACACACACACACACACACACACACACACACACACACACATAATGGCAAGCATAGATGGAGAGTAAAGAGAATTATAGAATAAGTAAATTAGGAAGATGTGAGGAGCTGTTCAGAGAAAAGTTAATCTCTATAATGCATTGACCCAGAGTTGAAAGAACCCCTCTGCCAAGTAGATACTGCACGATCTCACCCATTTCATCAAAAATATTTTCTTACTTGTTTTTCATAGTTATAGGAGGTTTAGATAATGCTTCAGAAAAGTTCGTTAGCCCTCTACAAATGTTTGATCTATGAAATCATTGCGCTGTGTGATTTGGGAATTTTTCTGAGTCACTACAACTAATTTGTGCTTCAGAATACTAACAACTATACACAACATTTTTAGTTTTAGTTCATACCTGTAACTCAGTCCCCATAGATGGTGCTGCTGTTGAGCAGTAAATTTATCTTCAAAGTTCTTCGAGATCTTTGTTTTGTGAAATGTTTTTAACTTTGAAAAGTTTACAAACAGAAAAAAACAGCTCTTTATGATAAAACAAGTGCTTATAAACCACTTCTACCTAAAGAACAATTTTCTGACAGAATTCAGTTTTTTATTTATATCAGAAAATATTTATTTTTAATTGCCTTATAAGGAAAACCTTCTCCACTTAAAAAGAAGATTGATACATTGCATAATGGATTCAGGTGCAGCACAAAGGATTTTGAGGGTAATGTAAAGGATTTTGAGGATAATATAATACTGTTATGGTGAATACCTTTCATTATAAATTATCCAAACCCATAAAATGTGAACCCTAAGGTAAACTATGGGTTTATGTACAGGACTATGGGTGATTAATAATGAGTCATTTTAGGTTTACTAATTGTAACAAATATACAATTTGTTTCTCTGGTGTAGGATGTTGGTAATGAGGGAGGCTATGCGTGTGAGGGGCTGGGGGTATATGATAAATCTCTGTACCTTCAATTTTGCTGAACCTAAAACTGCTCTGAAAAGTAAAGTCTATTTTTTAAAAAGATTCATGCAGAAGACCAATTGTAGTTAATATATTTTAGGTGTAAAATGAAGGGTCAAGACATACATGAAGTCACCTGACGTAGGTGTAAAAATGTAAGATCAAATCTTGGCATCAGACTAATCTAATTATCTACCACCAGTAGGTATTTGTTGTTTCCTTAAATAGATTAACAATTATGTAAATCCAATCAAAGGACTTGAATTTGTGTTTATACCTACCATAACCTAATCTTCCATTAACAGTGTAGTACAATATGTCAAGCAGATTATTTAGTCTTTGGAAATTCTGCAAAAAGGCTTAAGAATAAAATTCACTCCTCCACATTTTTCAGAAAAGATCTTCATTAGTGGTCATTACATTGCCAAGTTAAACCCCTGGAGAATCTTGTCCTACAAAGCAATCAGCCTGGCTAACTTTGACAACTTTTCCTCTAAAACTATCATTCTAAATCCATTTATAATGGTCCTCTATTGGAATTTAGAGAACGTTAGATTCCTATTTATTTCTTCTTAATACTTCTTGAAACTCTTCTGTCAGCTAAGGATTTGAAAACCAGGTGTCTCC
This sequence comes from Pteropus vampyrus, assembly GCF_000151845.1. NCBI lineage: Eukaryota > Metazoa > Chordata > Mammalia > Chiroptera > Pteropodidae > Pteropus > Pteropus vampyrus. The sequence goes on from NW_011888865.1 coordinate 4,562,520, forward strand.
CTGTACATGGGGGGTTTGTCTAATTCTGTATTGTTTAATAGGATAGTCAGATGAGCACGTGAAATGTGACTAATCTGAATTGGGCTATGTTATGAATGTAAAATGAATGTGGAATATCAAAAACAGTGTAAAGACTGTAAAATCTGTCATTAATATTTTTAATAGTAATTATACGTTGAAATAATAATGTTTTGGTTATTGGGTTAAATATATAATTAAAATTTATTTTAACTTTTTAATTTTTATCACGTGGCCATTAGAAAATTTAAAACTACATTTGAGGCTCATTACATTTCTGTA
>NW_011888865.1:4562869-4570692 GCF_000151845.1 Pteropus vampyrus
ATGCGTGTGAGGGGCTGGGGGTATATGATAAATCTCTGTACCTTCAATTTTGCTGAACCTAAAACTGCTCTGAAAAGTAAAGTCTATTTTTTAAAAAGATTCATGCAGAAGACCAATTGTAGTTAATATATTTTAGGTGTAAAATGAAGGGTCAAGACATACATGAAGTCACCTGACGTAGGTGTAAAAATGTAAGATCAAATCTGGGCATCAGACTAATCTAATTATCTACCACCAGTAGGTATTTGTTGTTTCCTTAAATAGATTAACAATTATGTAAATCCAATCAAAGGACTTGAATTTGTGTTTATACCTACCATAACCTAATCTTCCATTAACAGTGTAGTACAATATGTCAAGCAGATTATTTAGTCTTTGGAAATTCTGCAAAAAGGCTTAAGAATAAAATTCACTCCTCCACATTTTTCAGAAAAGATCTTCATTAGTGGTCATTACATTGCCAAGTTAAACCCCTGGAGAATCTTGTCCTACAAAGCAATCAGCCTGGCTAACTTTGACAACTTTTCCTCTAAAACTATCATTCTAAATCCATTTATAATGGTCCTCTATTGGAATTTAGAGAACGTTAGATTCCTATTTATTTCTTCTTAATACTTCTTGAAACTTTTCTGTCAGCTAAGGATTTGAAAACCAGGTGTCTCCCTGTACATGGGGGGTTTGTCTAATTCTGTATTGTTTAATAGGATAGTCAGATGAGCACGTGAAATGTGACTAATCTGAATTGGGCTATGTTATGAATGTAAAATGAATGTGGAATATCAAAAACAGTGTAAAGACTGTAAAATCTGTCATTAATATTTTTAATAGTAATTATACGTTGAAATAATAATGTTTTGGTTATTGGGTTAAATATATAATTAAAATTTATTTTAACTTTTTAATTTTTATCACGTGGTCATTAGAAAATTTAAAACTACATTTGAGGCTCATTACATTTCTGTAGAAAATTTTATTTAAGTATTTTTTCATTAAGCATTGAGGTATTTTATTAAATCTTGTAATAAATTAGGCATGTCTCCTAAACTGTTTTGTGTTTGCCCTATCTTCCTAATTATATAATAAGTTTCCTGGGGTAAAGGCCTCAGTTATCTTATTTTGGTTTACCCAAGACATCGAAAATGAAACTGTTCTAGGGTAAAAGTAAGTGTTTCATATAAATTGGATGATTTATTCAAAATTGGGAATACAGGTAGTGGAATGCAGTACTTTAAATATCCTTAAAACTTTTAGTTTGTAGATATAGCTTTAAACGACACTCTATTTCAAACCTGTTGATTGACAGCTCAGTTATGCATAATTCAAAATCTCTGACAAAATAGAGGAAAAGATTACATTCTCTCAGAAGCACTTTTAGTCTACTTTAGAACAGACTGCTGTATTTATTTAATTTTTTAAGTATAGTTTGTTACATGGTGCTGTATCTCATTGTAACTTCTGATCTCAAGGCTCTAAAAATATAAAAGAAAGCTAGACCTGTAAGAATCTAAAAAGAATATTGAAATCACTCCGGGCATTTAAAACAGAGGGTATATTATTCAGGGAATTAGTTATACTGGTGAAGAAAGAGCTGAAGAGCAGGAGAGGTTGGGCGACTACCAGCCCTCAGAGATCAAATCATGGGAAGGCTGGGAACATAAGAGGGGCCAGCAGATAGAGAGGGAGAAGGAAGATAGTGACTTCTCCCTTCCTCTCACCCTCGCAGTCCTGCAAATGCCTGCTAGAAGCCAGTTTGTGCAAAAGCTTGGGTGTCTCAGCCTGCAGTGTCAGGCTACCTGTGATAGAGCAAAGTAGGGGGAAGTTGAAGAAAGAGACTGAGCCCATACAAGTCTCAGCCTGGTACAATCCATTCTTTTTGGCACTCAGCATCTATTCTTCTATGTAGTTCTCATGCAGCTGCAAAATTAAAAAAAAAAAAAAGAAAAGAAAGAAATGCTGAAAATATTTTTAATTGAATAATGTTAAGTATACATCCAAACAAAACTTTTGGGGTGCAATTAAAACAACGCTTAGAGGAAAATCCGTAGCACTAAATGAATATATTATAAAAGAGGAAAATCTCCAGCGCAGAGTATGCCGCATCCTCAGGGGGGCCCAGAGCCCCTGGACGCCTAAAAAAAAAAAAGATGAAGAAGAAAAGCTTCTCTCAAGAAGGTAGATAAATAAAGGGAATTTCATGCCAAATAAATGAGAAATAAAATTATAATAATAATTGCAGACAACTGAAATTGAAAAAATACAATAGATGAAACCAATAACATAAAAAAATTGGCTCTTTGAATAGATCAATTAAATTGATAAACCCCTAGCAAGACTCATCCAACAAAACAGGGGATGTTCAAATTAAGAATATAAGGTCAAGAATAAAAAGAGAAAGAGGCAGATTCTTTAGACATTTATAAGGCAGTAAGAGAATTTTATGAACAATTTTAAGCCTATGCATTTGACAATGTAGATGCAGGATAAAAGTGTTTGATGTAATTCAATGCCCATTCATTATTTTTTAAATTCTTATTAACAAACAAAAATGGGGAGCGAAATTTCATAATCTTATAAAAAGTACCTAGAAAAAAATTAGCAAATATTATAGCAAATATTATATATTCAATGGAGAATTTAAAAGCTTTCCTGTAAGAATAAGGAATGAAATGAGAATGTCTGCTATTATCACTTATACATAACACTATTATGGATGTCCTATTCAATACAATTAGACAAAAAAAGAGAAATATATCTTATAAATATTGGGAAGAAATAGAACTATCATAATTTGCAATATTAGCATAGCATGATTGTATGCTTAGAAAATGTCTAAGTTAGGAAAAAATGTAACCAAGTGTATTTCTATAAACAACAATAAAAAGTGGGAAAGGAAATTTAAAGTGCATCTAATAATATCAGAAATATCAAATACCTAAAATAAATCTAATAAAAGATGCATATTAACTATTAACCACTATTGAAAGAAATAAAAGAATTATGAATTCTATAAATGAAGCTATTCCATATTCTTGAATTGGAAGATATAATATGGTAAATATGTCAATTCTCCCTCAATAGACTTATAAACACCATTCAAATAAGTATTCAAATAATGTGTGTGTGTGTGTGTGTGTGTGTGTCATTGAGAAGTTAATTTTTCAATGTATGTATGTAGCTAGTGCTCTTCGAAGATGTTTATGCTCTAGAGGATAAGGGACAGACAGACCACATACTGAAGAGGAACTGATGTTATTGGCTTTATCACTAATTCTTTCTATCTCTAAATGGCACAAATAAAACTGTTTCCATATTGTAGGGGACAATGTTTGTGCAAAAGATAAGTAGTGGTGGGAACAGAGTATAAAGATCTGTTAAAAAGGTCTATGTCAGCTCTTCACTCCTTCAAGCAGTGAGCTTGAGATTATTTAAGATTTGGTAACCCAGGCAACCACAGGGGATGTCCAATCTCAGTTAGCGAAAATTTCACTCATTACTCATTACCTACTGCATGAAACTGTTTATAGACTCAAAAAGGGGTGAGCCCTTTCCATCAGAGAAAACTTAAAACTTTAGGAGAACTATGAAGTTTTCCCCAAGTCACAAGGGGTTTTTCCCTCACACTCATGCTAAATTGGGTCTCGTGAGTACCTCTGAAAGACTAACGCTTTAAAACTGAATTATTTAAAATTGGATCCCCAGTGTGCTTATAAGCAATACTTGCATCCCAGACATATTAGGAAATATACTAGGATACATTATATCTGAAGATATGTGAAATGAACGTATTCCAATGTTCATTTGAAATGCAGTCCTGACAGCTTGGAGCTGCTGCATTCAGGCTCTTGCGTATTGTATATCCAGCATATTGAAAATGCCAGATTGATAATTGGCTTTAGGGTCTGGGTCTATTCTGAATCCTCCGATCAAAAGTGGCTCATGTTAGCAAGGAAAGTAAATACTTTTTGTTTTTTTGGAAGGCTCATGTTGGCCATAGCAGGGACTCAAACCTTTTTAATCAACGTTTTTCTAAGGTTTTCTTTTTTTTTTTTTTTTCCCCATGGAAAGATGATGGAGAAGGAATCTCAGGTTTAGTCATCAGGTTTCTCTTCCTTTTTTGAGATGTTAAGATTTTTTTTTTTTTTTATTTCTCTATATGCATTCATCTTTCCTATTAGCCTACAATCACCAGATTCTAGAGATTTTGTCTTATTTACCTTTGGAGACTGGGTTTGGGGGAGGGAAATCAGAAGTAACTACGGTACATAGTGAAACCTAGTAAGGAGAGCAACAGCTTTATTATTATATTTATTATTTGAGATAAAAATGAGACCCAAAAGCATGATTTCTAGGACTTTAAAATACTGTGTGAAGTAATCACAAATCCAGGAAATAATAGTGCAAACAGATGTTGGGCAAGTCCCTGTAAGAGAGAGTACCATTTAATAGCACTGAAGACAGGGGGGCATCCTGCACATATAACCATTTAATTTTTACTGAAAAATGAGAACACTAGAAACTTCTTCCTTTACATGTTTATGTAGTTGACATGCAAGGTGTTGAGAAAGGTTTGAGGCAATTTTCCCAAAATTAATTTTTGGAAAAGTCCTCATATACATATCTATATGTACCTTAATATCATACATGCTATTTCTTTTCTGTTACCTAGTCTCCTTAAGATCCATTTCTGAAGTATCATTGGAGGTTAAATGACCTTTCTGAAGTTTTTGTTAATTTACAATCCCAGGCATTGAGTAAGAGGATAGTTACTTTACCTCTATCTAGGATATACTGGCCTGTATGGCTTTATCGTTTGTTTTTCAATTTTTGATAATTTCTAAAAGGTGAATTTTATTTAGATTTTTACTTTTTAAATTTTTAGCAAGGTTAGATTACCTTTGTGATTTTAGAAATAGGACCTAATTCCCAAACATTAGATAATTTAGTGAAACAACTTATATGGAAGCATCAGTGATTTGTTAAACTGTAATAGGTGCCAAAAAAATACAGGTAGCATGGCACTTCTGTTAAAAATAATTTTCTGTAGCATGTATAAGATGGTGACTATTGGTGATAATACCGTATTGCATATTTCAAAGTTTCTTGTATCTTACTCCAAAACATATCTACATTCCATTAGGTTGTCAGCTCCCAAGTGTTGTTTTCTATAGGCTGTAAACCTAATCAGCCATTTTTAGATCTTTCTGTATAACCTAATCACCCATTTCCGCTTCCTTTTGAAAACATTAGCCAATCTTTGGAAGTGGGTGTGGCCTTAGGTAAATGGAATCACATAAAAGGCACTTGGTCCAGAGACTACATCCCCAGAGCAGACTGACCGAATTTGCAGCTGCTAGAAGAGCAGAGAGTTACTGCTGACCCTGATATCAACAGATTTTCCAGAACTTCCAGAGGTGAGACCACTCAGTAGACTCTAGTGAGTATAGAATTTAGAGTAAATATCTTCATGTCTACCTTCTCTTATTCAAATACTTTCAATACCTGTCAGTGTGCGTGGGTCTTGTCCAAGCAAACCAGTAGGTTTCCTAGTTTTCAAACTTGACGTCAATATTTAAAATATCCGTAACTAGAGCATTTGTAATATATTAATAGTCATATTATTTGATTATTTTTATTACCTTATATATTACTAAATTTTTTAGGTCTTAAAAGACATTTCCATAGTTTTTATGCAATTGTGGAAATCATAAACCATCCAAAGTGTTCAACACAATGTGGGCATATAATAATAGTCTCTATGCACATCAACACAAAAGTTAAATGTATTGAATTAATCAGAAAACCCTTGCAAAGGTATTATTTGATATTCCTTTGAAACCTTCGGTTTGCAAACTAGATTTGAAAACTTCAAAATAGATCCTACCAACTGGTAAGGACGTCCAAGAAGTGGCATTGGTCACAATAGGGGAATACCAGGAATCAAGATGAAATATCCAGCCATGCTTCCGTTAACTGCATCTCTGGATTTTTTTATTGTAGGGAAGACATCCAAGTATTCTTATTTAAAAACAAAACAAAACAAATAAAAAAATAATTGATTACTTTTGCTGCTTATCACTCACTGTAGCTTGAACATTCATCAGTTCAAAGTGTAAAGTTGCTGCGATGGCCTGAACTGACTTTAAAAAATTGTTTTCCTAAATTAGAAATAACACATAATGTTTGCAATCTGTTGTTTGAAAGGAGTTTCGCTATTAAAGTTAGAAGCATGAATTCAACTGTTTATAGTTTTAGGAGTTCAAGTTAAAGTTGACATTGATTAAATTAAAATAGCATAAATTAACCGAATCAGTCTTATTTGTCAGTTCCAAGGCAGGACACATAGAGACTATTGGCACAGAGACAAAGTATGTATGTACATATATGTTATAGTCATGAAATCATGGGTGGGGGAGAGAGAGACAGAGAAAAAGGGACAGAGAGTAAGATGGAGAGATGGAAAGAGACACAGAGACTGAGTGATTCACATTCTACATTTGCTTCTGGACCAATCAGCTAATAAAAGTAATTCTGGAATCATCCTAGCTTTTACCTCCTGCTCCAAATGTTAAGCTTGTCTAAGTAAATTAGGTATGATTGAGATAATTATTTATTTTAAACAAAAAAGATGCTGAGGACTCTCTTGTCTCATTTTCTCATTTGTATCATAGCATAAACCCAACCTATCTAGATTTACCATGTATTGGTTTGTGGTGGGGGTAAGTTGATGGTAGATTAGGTACTTAGTTAATAGGTAGATAGAGCTCAAGTAGACAAACCTTTGTCCAAAGGCTTTTCTTTCCTCATCTGGACAGAATGATGTTCTCTCTCCCGCTCTCATTTTTTCTTTATTTTTTCCAGTTTTCAGAAACATGAATTCAGACACCTTGAAAGCCTTCCAGAAGGAACTCACCTGCTCCATGTGCATGAACTACTTCCTCGACCCCGTCACCATAGAATGTGGGCACAGCTTTTGTCGTCCCTGCCTGCACCTCTGCTGGGACGAAACTCCAAATCTAAAGTGCTGCCCTGAGTGCAGGGGAATTTCAGAGAAGCCAGATTTCAAAACCAACATCACACTCAAGAGCCTTGCTTCCCTTGCCAGACAGGCTAGAGCTTACTATGTCAACGGCTCTGAGGAGCAGATCTGTGTGTCACACAAAGCACAGGGCATCTTCAGTGAGATTGAAAAGGACCTGCTCTGTGGGCTCTGCTCTGAATCCCCAGAGCATGTGGCTCACAACCACAGTCCAATACAATGGGCCGCGGAGGAATACAGGGTAGGTGATGCTTCTAAAGCAATTGGAAAGCTATAGATTCTTAAATCAGAGAGAAAGATGAGGACAATAACAAGGAAGTGATGAGAATAGAGATGGCAGAGATGACAATTTTTCAATGTAAATTCCAAGATATGAATGTATTCTCTCAATGCTGTTGACCAATTTGGACACTATAATCATTATTGTGTTGAGCCTTTACTAAGAGAGTTTTCCTTAGAAACGTTCGAATATGTAGAATTGGTGTGATTGTGGGCCAGGTGGTTAGTGCCTGGAACACTGGTTTCTGATGCAAGTTTGACTTCTTCCTAGTCAGGTTGTATAAAAATGTGGGTGCCAATTACTTGAGAAGTGGATTATTATCTGTAGGGTCTCCACAACTTCTCTATTATATGTTTCTATAAGCTTTGATATCCCAAATATTAAAATCAAATTATATTAACGTGAAAATTCAGACCTCTTCATTCTAACATGAAGTGACTGTTTTTTCAACAACTGCCTTTTATGATATTACCTGTGTCACTAAAGCTCATGATTATTTTGTAGGAT
>NW_011888865.1:4571227-4582513 GCF_000151845.1 Pteropus vampyrus
TTAAATCAGAGAGAAAGATGAGGACAATAACAAGGAAGTGATGAGAATAGAGATGGCAGAGATGACAATTTTTCAATGTAAATTCCAAGATATGAGTGTATTCTCTCAATGCTGTTGACCAATTTGGACACTATAATCATTACTGTGTTGAGCCTTTACTAAGAGAGTTTTCCTTAGAAACGTTGTTCGAATATGTAGAATTGGTGTGATTGTGGGCCAGGTGGTTAGTGCCTGGAACACTGGTTTCTGATGCAAGTTTGACTTCTTCCTAGTCAGGTTATATAAAAATGTGGGTGCCAATTACTTGAGAAGTGGATTATTATCTGTAGGGTCTCCACAACTTCTCTATTATATGTTTCTGTAAGCTTTGATATCCCAAATATTAAAATCAAATTATATTAACGTGAAAATTCAGACCTCTTCATTCTAACGTGAAGTGACTGTTTTTTCAACAACTGCCTTTTATGATATTACCTGTGTCACTAAAGCTCATGATTATTTTGTAGGATAATCTTCTAAAGAAAATGGACTCTTTATGGAATATGACTCAAGAAATACAAAATAGTCTGAAGCAGGAAACTAGCAAAATCCAGTCATTAGAGGTAAGAATGAATATGTTCTGTTTACTTTTATGCAGTTGACAAATTCTGGCTCAGATTTTTAAATTCAAATTACCAGTTAAAGGATAATGTTTTCTGCCCAGGAAAAATTAGTGGTTTCAAGTGACACATATCAGTAATCACAAATATACTGACCAATACTAGCTAGTGCAAAGAATGCTAATACATTTGACACTTGAACAAGAGGGGTTAGGGTCTCGCCAGCTTGCTATCAAATATCCATGTATAACTTTTGACTTTTCGTCTCTTGGTATCTGTGGGGCATTGGCTCTATTGAGAGCAAAATCCAGGGATGTTCAAGTCCTGTATATAAAATGACAGAACAATGCATATAGTCGGCTCTTTGCATTTGTGATTCTCAACCTCAGATCAAAAATATCATCTTTTACCAGCCATTGATTGCATCCATGGATAGGAAACCCACAGGTGTAGAGGGCCAAGTGTGTATTGATTGAAAAAAATCAGAGTATTAGTGGGCTCTTGCAGTTCAAACCCACACTGTTTAAGGGTCCACTGTGTATGGGATAATCAGGGCTTGATATTCCTAGTTCAACTTTGAAGGTTTGGATAAATCTTCTTAGTAAGTATAAGACAATAGTACACTAAGTTTGTCTGTGAAGGAGAGGAGAGAAATCAAGTAGGACCAGAAGAAAAATGAAGCATTTAAAAAATCTGCATAATATGGTTTATACCTAAATATTTTAAAATATATAGAAAATTCAGGGGGAGAAAAAAGAGAAAAATAAGATTAAGATAACAGGAAATAATTGATGGAAGAAGAACCCTGAAGAAGCATCACAGATAGACCCTGGGACCCCTTGGAGAGCTTAATCTAACAGGAAAAGAGACCAGAAACATAGAGGCAAGATAGACAGAAGGATCAACGAATACTCAAGACACACTGAAATGTGAGGCAGAAAGTTTGTCAAGCACTTTCTTCACGAGGTTAATATTTGAAGTTTTTTGTTGAGAGTGAGTATATGTAATCCCATTAATCCCCTATCTCTGCAGGACTATGTGGCTTTGAGAAAGGTTATGATCAAAGCTGAATATCAGAAGATGCATCTATTTCTCCATGAGGAGGAGCACCTCCATGTGGACGCAATGGAGAAGGAAGCAAAGGAGATCTTCCGTCAACTCAAAGAAAATGAATTCAGAATGACCCAACAGAAAGAAGGCCTGAAACAAATGTACAGAGAGCTGACTGAGATATGCCACAGGGCTGATGTGGAACTGCTCCAGGTAAGAAGGGAAGGTCCATCCTCAGAGATGAGAATTCTTTTCTGGGCACTGCTGCCTGACATTGAAATGTTTCCTGCAGATACTATTACCTATGGCCAAGTAACAATGCTCCTTGACAATGCCTCTAATGATGGGAGCATCATTAGATTTTTCCAATCACTTATTTCCTTGTGTCCTGGTAATCATTGGGAGATTTTTGCCCTAAGTGGCTAACATAGGACAAAATAATTTCAGTGTAATTGGGAGTACTATCTACACAGACAGGTTAACCAAAATCAGCAAATCTCTGTGACCAGGGGAATGCCAACTTTGTTGAGGCCATTCTCGATTTGTATTCCCCTAATCCACTGTCACTCTCAGTTATCCCCACAAAAGCCACTTGCTAAAGACACTGAGGTTTTGCCCTTTGCCTAAGCAAGATTAGTTGAATTTGGTAATCAATTTCAATGCACTCTGCAATTATTTTTTATGTGGTTCCCTGCTTTGCTTTAATTGTTATTATGAACAGTCAGACATCTCCATTGGAATAAGATGGTGCAGTGAGTGATGTTGGAAACCTTGCTGCCCCACCTCACATCTGCTTGACTTTCTTTCCTCAATGAACCCAGTGGAAGTCCCTCAGATTTTAGTTTTTTTGTTATTAAGATAGCCTCTGATTGTTCCTTAAAGGAGAATAGGAAACAATATGTTATTAAAACAAACATTTGAAACTATTAAAATAAAATACTAGAAAAAATGCAAAAGGACAGAACTCTCATGATTATCTTTTTTTGTTGTTTTTTGCAGGACTTAGAAAATGTATTGGAAAGGTGAGTTTACACTAATGATCTTGTTGATAAGGTGAATGTACATGTTTTGAGCTATTAACATTGTCCTCTGTGGCTACTTTCTATTTTGTTTCAAAAAAGGCCCTGAGGACTTCTGTTCCTTGGTTTCAGAAAATTATTTCTTATGTGGTTGAAGTTAAATGTACCTTAAACCTTGTGACATTCTGGGCTTTGTCCCAGCCACTCATCCCATCTTCTCCAGCTTTGCCACAATAAAGGAATTTTACTTAAGGGTTTTTTTCTGAAGTATCCCAGAGGAGGTATCAATACTACAGAGTTGAAAGGTGGAAAAGGCAGGAAAGAGAGAGCTTTCTTGAAAGTGAAAAATGGGGATTTGGGGGAATGGGCATTTGTCCCTGGAGTAGCAATGATTCAGGCTGTTCCATCAAAGGATTCCCTCCTCATAGGCAGGATTTCAAGGGGAACGGTTTCTTGGGGCCGGCTAGGAAGTTAGACCTTCAGGAGAAGGACTGCCAGACTGGAGTTAGATTCCTTTGCTTTGCAGAAAAGAGCAAAGCTGTCTGGCTCCATGGACTCTTCCCTTCCAGACACTGAATGTATCATTGGTGACTTCTCTCAGACTCAAGTTTAAAGACTTTGCCTGAATTTTCTGCTCTCGGTTAGATACTTAGGATTTTCATATTCCCTGAGATGGAGTAGATAGAAGAAATGATTCTCAGTAATTATAGAAATGTAATAATATCTGAGAAGAATGGGGAAGTTAGATTTGATGTAACTTTAGATTAAAAGTATCATTTTTTATATTCTCAAGAGGGTAGAATAGAATGTATGTATACCTAATTAACTCCAAATGGGAAAATTCTGATGAAACATCTTGGATTAAAAGCTGTAATCTTTGTTATGGTGTGTGATTAACCCTTGGCCTGTAATGTCACTGATGTCATTCTTTACAGGACTGAATTTGTGCAGATGCAAAAGCCTCAGTCAGTGAATCCAGAGCTCACTTCATGGTGCTTCACTGGAATCCTAGATATGCTGAACAACTTCAGAGGTAAAAGTCAGCCCTTTGGCCTCAGACCTCAATTTCTTTAGTGGTTCTTGGGAATGAGCCTTCTTCCATTTAATTTTATTTTTTTCTGACATGAAGGTGGTATATGACTTTCCAAAAATGTTATCTTTTCTCCTTGTATAGTCATCATGATAATCAGGACTGAACTTTGCAACTTAGAGTATACTGAAGATGCAGAGAACAAACCTTTTCAATTACATCTGACATAGGCAGAGCAATCAGGTTCCACATATGGTTATGAAGAGACAGAATATTTAGTTGTCAGGGTAGCAATCAATAGTGTGTTTATTCAGGTTGGTCTGCTCTTGAAAGTTTAAATATGACATTGATGACTTTTAATGTATACTGTATTCCAAGTGGATTTATCATGCACTGCACAAAGAATATTTATAAAATCAGAAAGCTGTCACCAGAAAAGGAACTAAAATTGTCAAAAGCAGAATAATTTTAATGCTGTTAGATCAATCCTCAAACAACTGGAAGGCAAAGAATCTGTGAGCATGGCCCAGCTATATCAGGCTCACACTAGAGAGCAAGTCTAGAGCCAGAGGGCCGAAATCAGGATCAGACTGAATATGGAGGTAGAAGAGGTAACATAAAACCAGAACATTCTCTTCAGAAACTTCTAATCTAAGCATAATGTGGATTTCTATCAAATATTTAGATGATTGAAATGTGACAGGTACAAGTTATATCTCAATAAATACTGACATAATAGCAAAGTACTATTTATTAAGTAGTATCAAGGGCTATCAACACAAGAGATTTTTAAAGTAAAAACAATGGTTTTAGGTGTTTTTTGAAACATGTTTCACAGAGTTCATGATATATCAGGGGTTTTTTTCTGTATAATTTGAAGGATTTCTGTGTGCTTAGAGGTAGTGATAACTTTTGCTCTTCATAGACGAGCCCATCTGAACTCTCTTTGCTGTCTTTATATTTCCTTGGAGGAGGGGCAAATGAAGACTGTCCCTCAGGATATGAAAATCCCATGCAGTTGACCTGATTTTTTTTTCTCTTTCTGTAGTGCATAATGTTCTGAATCAGGAAACCATCAGTAACTGTATTAGCCTTCCTGAGGATGTCAGAAAGATGATATTCGGAGATGACCATCACGACACGTCTGGAGAGCCCCCGAGAGTGCAGAGCTTTGCAGCATGGGGAGCTCAGACCTTTACCTCTGGTCGGCATTACTGGGAGATGGATGTGCCACACTCCTCGAACTGGATTCTGGGAGTCTGCAAAGATTCCTTGATAAGCGATACCGATATCACTATTGATTTTGAAGAAGCATTGCTTCTATTTTCTTTGAAGATGAATAACCATTATTTTCTCTCCACTAACCCCCCACCCTTAATTCAGTATGTTAAAAGGCCCCTGGGTAAGATTGGAGTGTTTCTGGATTATGATAATGGAACCGTGAGCTTCTATGATGCTGACAAAGGTTCCCTCATATCCAGTATAGTTTCTTCCTCCTTCCATTCCCCTCTGAAGCCTTTCCTCTGCCTTGGTTCCCCATGAAAAATCATTTTTTGAGCACTTTTTAATGAAATTCCATGTTTGAGGAAATTATTGTCCTGAAATGTTATAGGAGGCAACAGGACATACCTGACTATCGTTGAGCACATTGTAACTTAAGGGAACATAATTATTATATGTTTACAAAATGGCATAGCCACATTGAATATATGTGTGCTTATTAAGTTTTCTTTTTATAAAAATTCTTTATAATATAGAACTTTCTAGACATGATGGTGTTTTCTTTTTAAAATAAGTTTTATTAAGATAAAAGTTATATTCATAAAAATTACCCCTTTAAAATGTATAAGTCAGTATTTTTAGCAATATCCAAAGAGTTGTATAATAATTGTAACTATCTAATTCTAGGACATTTCCATCCCCCTCAAAAAATCCAAAATTTATTAACATTTACTTCCTATTCACCCTCCTCTAGTCCTTGTCAACCCCTAATCTACTTTCAGTCTTTAGGGATTTGTCTGTTATAAACATTTCAAGTAAATGGAATTGCACATTGTGTGGCTTTCTGTATCTTGTTTATTTCACATAATGTTTTCAAGGTTCATCTACATCATAAGCAATGTGTTTTACTTGTATATTTGAGCCAGATTAGATAGAATAATAAAGGGATATGTATCTGTTTAGTGAGCAAAAGGTACTGTGCTTAGTTTTCTCTTCAAGTCTGACCTAGTTGGGTAGATCCAAGTGTCTGACAGACTTTATCATTTCTCTAAATCTAGTCATTCAACATATCTCAGCTCAAACAACAGTTTTTTCAAGGAAGTCCACCCTGACTCTCAAAAGTTCCTCTTATTACAAACTCTGAGCATATTATACTATCTTGTCATAATCAAACTTTCATCAAATCAGTAGGTACTTATTACTACTAAACTGAAAATTCTGAGAGAGTAAGGACAGTATTTGTCTTAGTTACATTCCCACTATCCAATGCCACAGTACTTAAGAACATAAAACACAATAAATATAATGTGAATGAATGAATAAATCTGTAATGTGCTCACTCCCATGAAACTGAGAAAGTTTTCCTAAGTAGGAGACATAAGTTACTAAACATGAAGGAAAATAAATTGGAATGCATTAAAATCAATAACTTCCATGCACCCTCCTCTTCGAGGTTATCGCTAGCTTCATCCAAAGAAGGCTCCTCCCAGGACAGGCGGCTGGGTAGGCCCATCCCAGCTGACTAAGGTGCACAGAGCCAGGTGGGGTCACCAGGACTGGACATGCAGGAGTCTCGCTTCGCTCCCAGTCCTGCTGGCCATCACTTGCTCGCTCTCGGGCTCCCCAGGGGCCTCATTTTCTCCCTGGGTCTAGAGATGCACCCATCGTCCACTCACCACCCTCTGGCTGTTCCAGGGGCCTTCGCTTCTCCCTTTTCGGGTGGCGGGAGAGGATGCCCAGCAAATACTAAACTCTTCGTCCTTCTCTCCAGATTCACCTCCCAAGACCCAGGTCACCAGGCCGAGCTAGTGGGCCGAAAAGTCACTGTGCAAAGGGGCTCTGGCCCCGGGACCATTTGGGGCTGTCCCTGCAGGGTCAAAGGCATGACTGAAGCCACCTGGCCCTCCGGGGACGGACGAGGTGGCGGTGCCTGTCCCTGGTTGGGTTGATTTCAGGTTGAGTTTGACCTCCGCGAATTAGAGGAGAGTGTTGATGTAGGGAACATGGCCTTCTATATTTCTCTCACCCTAACTTGGAAGTCTTAGTCAGGGATAAGATGATTGTCCAGGCCTGGCAGGCGTCCAGTGGAGAAGAACTTCAGGGACTAGAGGAAGTGTGGGAAGAGGATCCTGAAACACCACAGGAACCGACCTTCAGGTATAGCAGGTCGTGGCAAGGCACAGTGGTGGAGTTAGATCCGGGGAGGTGGTGCTGTGGTCTGAGGGTCTGTGGGACAGGAGGTTAGAGGGTAACTCTCAGAAAATGACTGTGAGACGGATTGGCTCCATCACAGAAGCCACAGACATGAGTCTATGGGAGCTGAGCAGGGCTGTTGAGGACAGGACATTGTGGACATTACTCTTTCATAGGGTAGCCAGGACTCAAAGAAAAGATATCAATGCACAAAACACACACACACCCATCTGATGTACTATGTGTATTGTGTAATGTACTTTTTCAAAAATGAAACATCTGTAATCAAGAAACTCAGACCAGTGAGATGGCGCCATCTCTTCTGAGGCCCAGGCTGAAGCCTCCAGGTTGTGGTCTTCTCAGGTGTTGCAAACACAGGTGCTAGAGTCACTGGGGAAACACAGACCAGAAGGAGGAGGGCTCCTGGAGCTGAATGTGCAAGACTCAGAAGGGTCCTCAGACCCTGGAAGGTGACCTTGGGCCCTGATATCCACGAGGTTCAGATCCATGGGAAAATGAAGCCTGTTGGCCTCTCTGAAATGACGGTGTCATCTGCCTACTGAGTGTTCACAAGATGTTCTAAGAGAGATTCAACCTGGGCATTGGGCCGGGCAGCCTTCAGGTGACTGGTCCCCTGGACAGTAAAACTGATGCAGAGAAAAGGGCGGGGGTTAGGGATTCTAGGACTCTAAGATGGAAAGGCCTAGTCCCTGCCTCCTGGTCTCTGTAAAGAGCAGAAGGTATGATGACATTGGGGGGAGTGGTGACCATGTACCTTCACCTCACATTCAATACAACCCAGTCCTGACACCTGCACAGTAAAAATGGGCAGCTTCCTGGAGCCCTTCCATTTTTCTCGAATCAGTTTTGTTTTTCTAAACAATAATCAAATGTTTCGGTACTTTTAAATTTTTATAATGTTATTACATTCTAATAATGAAAACATAAATTTTATGTCTTTGGTACTTTTCAATGAAAAAGATACCAAAGACACTGCCTTTAAAAGTGTAATAAAACCAGTTATATTTATCTCATTTCATTACAAAAATGAGAAATAAATCAAAGGAATATAAGCAACTTGAAATCTGTCCCTTTAATGAATCCCACAGGTGCATTGCCTTTGTGTGTGTGTGTGTTTTGTTTGAAGTTGAATCGTATGCAAAACAATCCATAGATCTCCAGCCTTTGATTGGGAAATGGTGCCATGATGTGATCCTAGATCTCCCACAGGGTTTCACAGACATAGAGGGAACATGAGGGGTTGCTCAACTCTCAAGCTGAATTCTCAGAGGGTCTCCTATGTAATGCTAGGATTACTGAGTCACGACTGGGATCAGATGGGCCTGATGAACTGTCCTCCTAGCAGGAGCATTCGGTGCCCGTGTCTTCATTCTTTTCTCAAAAGGCATGCAGTGGGGGAGGTCAGGACCACCCATGATGTTTCATCATACCTGGTAAAGACCTGGGGATGCTCTTTGTTGACTTGAGTAGATTGGGAGGGCAGGGATAGGTCCTGCAGAGTGAGGCGCTGAACAACCGCAGTGGCTCAGTTTACAGAAAAAGCAATGACCAGCACCTCTTCGAGTCATGAACACGGTGGCCCAACAGGGTAAGCAAATTCAAGCAGCTGCTGCAGGATGCAGACCAGCAATCTCCCAACTTCTATGAAATGGGGACCCATCCCCTAGGGAGATGTGCTCAGGGCACCCTTCACTAGCCTACGGGGAGTGTTACCATTCTCTCATCTCCACTTTGGGGCTCCATGAAATAGCAGACCCCAGTGTTTTTGAGAGATTCCCTGAAGTGCCAACAAGTACGTTAGGAAGCAATGGAGAACGTGTGTACTTATTTGCTTCATCCTTTTCATCCCAACCACCGCAACTTCAAATTTCTTCTATTTCTCTCTCCTCCCAAATTGCTTTCTTTGCTCCTTCTCCTGGAGTGCTTTCCAGGGAATTTTTTGAAAACTAGAGGAGAAAGAACACATGCATGTCCAGAGCCACCCACAGGAAAACCCCCGTGTGACAGGTGCCCAGTGCAGAACCAGAGTTCATAAGGCCTCCTCATCAAGAGGGGTCCACTCCTTCTGATTCCCAGCTCAGCTTTCTCCTAAGGTCACTCAGGGTGGCTGAACACCATTTAACGGTGCAACGGGGGTCACCAGCCAGGAGATGCTAAGAATGAAACTGCAGGGCTGGAGGGAGGTATTATGGACAGCGATGGTGCCAGGGCCTCAAGTGCATGGATGAGAACTGGTCCTTCAGAATGAGAACCCTATGAAGCAGGGCTGGGGAAGAGTCACAAAAAGGAGCTTATGGATGGGATAAAGTGAACATGGAAGAGAGATGAAAACGGAAATCAATTACAAGCACTCTTATGCTGTCTCTGAGGCTTCATCATCCGCAGTGCAGTTTTCAAGTGGACTAGGACAGCAACGATGTCAGGGTGACCATGGGAAAAGAAAGGGGAGAGTTTGAGCTGAGGTGAGAACCCAGGGTCCTGCCGCTTTGGGGATTATGGAGCCCAACCCAAGGACCCATTCTGTCCTCATTTCTAAACTCCTCCTCAGGTGACCCCCTGGCCCTGCTACTGGAGACTCTATCCTGGGCCTGGTCAATCACAGGAGACTAGGACCACAGTGCTGTGCAAGGAAGTGTTTGCTCTAGAATCCTTAAATAGCAAAGCAAAAAAAGATGATGGCAGACACAGCACGTAGATACAATTCTTCTTCCTATGACATCTTAAGAATAGGAAAAGAATCAATCAGACTTTTACACACATTTCTGTTTTTCATTTGATTTCATAGCCCCCTTCCTCAGTCTTCCAAGTAGCAGGTGGCACCTGACTATTCCCAGAACTCTCTCCCATGGGGTCCAACCTGAGTATTGGTACCTACATGTAGAGTCTTCATCATCGTTATTGGCGTCAGAGAAGCTGTCCTCCAGCCAATCTTCAGAAACAGAAACATGAGCAATAAAGTTATTTGAAACAGAGGCTCACCCATTTCTCCTAGTGTCCTTGAACCTACGGTGAGTATGGCATCACCCTGATGTTACCCTCACTTCATAGATCTTCTTGGGACTCAAGGGGTTCAGAGCCCTTCAACTACACATTGACCAAAGTTGTAAACCTTCACATCAGAAACTGTTAAAGAAAACACCTTTCACCTTTTTCCTCCCACTGGCCAATAATCACTCCCACCTCCAAACTTATCAACCTGAAATTATGACTGTTATGTACAAACTTGAATATAATTAGTGTGACTGAGCAATGGGATGTTTTATTTTAGTTAATATTTATTATCGAGTTAGTAATCAACATGAATTAAAAACAGCAACGTCTGGCCACTGGCTGCCACACCGAATAGTGCAACACTAGAATTCAAAAATGTGGTCGGTGTGGCCTCCCTTCCCCTGCTGGTTCCTGCGGAGTAGTTTGCAGGCCTCATCTGATCATTCAGTGTAGAGACTTCATGAACTCATGCACATGTACCAAGCACTACCTGAGACTCTGGGGTCACTCAAAAGTAATCAGAGTAGTGGACGGGGGCATTTCACTGTTTCAGAAACCCACCCTTCTCACTCCTGACTCTGGGCTAGAGCCTGGGAATGTAGAGAGAAAGGCCCTTAAGAGGGTAAAAGAGCTGACACTGGAAACTATAACACATTGCTGAAAGAATTAAAGAAGATGCAAATTATTGGAATGACATAGTGTTCATGGGTTAGAAGACTTAATATTATTAACATTTCCATAAAACCCAAAGGGATCTATAGATTCAATGCAACACCTATCAAAATCTTAATGCCATTTTTATCAAAAGAAAAAATTTGAAGATACATACGAAACCACAGAGGATCCCAGTAGTAAAAGCTACCTTGAAAACGAGGACTAATGATGGAGGCTCCATACTTTTTGGCTTTAAATCACATGACAAAGATAAAGTAATCAAAATAGTATAGGACTAAAATAAAAAACAGGCACAAATATCAGTGGAAAAGAATAGAGAACCCTAAATAAATACACTGAAATGGCCAAATGATCTTTAATGGATGCCAAATCAACATGATGGAGAAAGGAGGGTCCTTTCCACAATCAACAGAATGAAAAGACACCTAGAGAGTGTGAGAAAACATTTGCAAATCATCTTTCTGGAAAGGGGCTAATATCCAAAATA
>NW_011888865.1:4584323-4586393 GCF_000151845.1 Pteropus vampyrus
GTGACGGAGGCAGATTTTCCACATGGGAATGACACTGTGTATTCATTCCTAGCAAGAGTGTCTGAAGGGCAATATTAGACCTCAGTGGAGAAAGCCACAGTGAATTTCCCCCAACTATTCCTGGAGGCTGCTCCTGGCTCAGAGTCCTCCAGAACTGAGTGTGGCCTGGGGCTGCACCAGGGGCCACTGCACAATGCAGTGGCCCTGACCAGCACTCAGCTAAGGTTGGGGGAGGACTCATCCTGAGGCCTTACCAGAAAGCCTTGTGACCGAGGGAAGTGGCAGCGGTGACGCATCATGACAATTCAAAATGCCATGAGACCCACTGAGAGGTGATGTTTATAACTAAATGCAGTTGTTATTGAAGCAGTACCAGGGATTCTGAAACACAGTTTCTCTGTTTAGAATCCAGTGAACATTGTCCTGGGTGGTGATGGGATTCATTTCCAGGTTCACTGGGGTGTATACTTGGCGTGCAGTACATGCACACATTTCAACTATACAATGTGATAAAATCATACATTGACATACTTATCCATTCACGACACAGTGGTGATGGGAATGTTTATTAGAAAGTGGGCACCAGCAGCTGTGGTCTTTATATTACCATAAATCAAGGGAAACCCTCAAAACACAAAAATTCACATGCACGCACACACACTCAGAATCGTACCACATGGATTCACATATAGACACACCCACACCCATGCACGCAAACCTTCTAACTGGAAGTGGGGATCACGACCACAATTCTTTACCTAGAAAATCCATTTCTTTCACCACATCCCCAAATTTCATCACCAGCAGAAAGCTGGCATCAGGGTGGCTCTCCACACAAACGCCAGCTAGAAAGTCCCACCTTTCTCAATTTCTAATTTTTTCCTCACCTCATGAGGGATTCTAGAATATGTACCATTTCCACTGTCAACTGAGGCCACCTGTAATGACAGAAAATACTATGAGGATCACATATGCTGGGTCCTGTTTGCATAGGTCTTTGCTTCCCTTAAGAACATCAGAAAACCAGAAAACACTGGAGGAGTCAACAGAACCCAAAGGAAAAATAGAACAAAACAACTCAGGCCAAAAGGCATAAACTTTTGCTGGAGGAACTATCTCGCAAGTCCCTTTTGGGATGGCAATTACAAAATTCCCTTCCAAAGAAAGTAAACTGCTGATAAAGCTCCCTCCTCTACAGTTTGTAACCAGTGCGTCATTGTTAGATGCCCTTTCGCATCTATCAGAAGGTAAAAAACATGACATTCTCCTCACCTGCTCAATTGTCTCCATTATCTGCAATGCAAATGCTCACATTCCATATCTCAGCTTTACTGAAAAAGTAATAAAGCACCATTTCTGTCACAGAGGAAGGAAGGCGAGTGTACCTTGGTGGGAGTTGTTACCGCCTCCTCTGCCCTGTCACTGGGAAGGGCCTCTGTCAGGTCCTTGGGGGAGTCTGTGAAGACACAGAGGAACCGTCAGTCTTCGCTGATGCTGCTAATGAATGACCACAGTGGTTTGCTTTATGCAGACATGGGGAGAGAACGGATGGGTGAGGATGATTAAGAAGTATGAACTGAGCTGCTGCCAGGTCATCCTCTTTGCTGGATGAAGGAAGGCCAAGCAGAGCGCCAGGAAAGAAAGAGAAATAGAGCCTTCGCCATTCTAGTGAAGGGGAACCTACTCAGTGTGAAGAGTCAATCCAACAGAGAGCCAACACTAAAATGCATGCCGTGTCTCAGAGACGGAGTTTCATCACCCGTCCCGGCATGTTGAAATTTAGCGAAATGTTCTTCCTGGCTTCTTCCGGGATCATTTATCCTCGAAGAATCCACAGATGCTACTATTGTAACATCAATTCTATAAGATTTTGTACTTGAAAAAAGCAAACTTTATTGGTGGACCAAACTCAATTCTAGGCAAAGTAGCCCATGATATAAATTCTGTGATTTTTTTCATCAAGAAAATCAGCTATAAAAGATGAAAATACTGAAATCCATGGTTTAAAACTGCCCCTGGAATCCTGTGATACTTTCCTCCCAGTCTGTTTTCTATACAAGGTGTGTGTGT
>NW_011888865.1:4587853-4616660 GCF_000151845.1 Pteropus vampyrus
GCTCACTTTTTCACATCTTAATTTTACTGAAAAAGAGATAAAGCAACTTCTCTATCTCAGAGCAAGGAAGGCAGTTTTACCTTGGGGATAGATGGGACCTCCTCATAGGCCCTCTCACTAGGAGCCTCTTCCATGATGTCAGCGGGAGGTAAGGGGACACGGAATAACTGTCAGTGGTGACGCTGCTCAGGACTTACTTAGGGAGCTTTGCTTGATATGGTCATGAGACGAGAGTGTGTGGATGAGGACATTTAACAAATATGAACTGAGCTACTGCTGGGCCATCCTCCCAGGGGGATGAAGGAAGGCCAAGGAGAGTTGCAGGAAAGAAAGAGAAATAGAGCCTTTGCCATTCTAGCCAAAGGGAATCTAGCGTATCTGAAATAATCTACAAAATGGAAAACAATCAGACGTAGGCTATGTTTCAATTACATTTCAGTGTCACAGCTTCATGACTTTCTTGTCCATTTTAAAGAGCTTCATGACTTTCTTGCCCATTTTCAAGCCCGGCCAAGTCCCACTCCTTTTTGAAATGTAACAAGACCATTTCAGCACAAGCATTCATAGATGCTGCTACTGACTTCATCAGCTATAATAATGGATTTCTAACATTTATGTTGTGATTAAATATACACAATGGTTACGTTTTTAATAAATTGTGGGTCTATATGTCAGTAGCATTAGTTATGTTCATAATGCTGTGGACCCGATTCTACAATCTATATCCAGACTTTGCATCGTATCCAACTTACATCTGTTCTCTTGAACAAATCATCACCCCACCCTCCCCACCTACTTTCAACCTATGATCATCTCTGCGTTCTCTCTTGATGTATTTGCCTTTTCCAGGAACCTCATGTAAGTGGCATCTTAACATTATTTACCTATCTGTACCTGCCTGATGTCACTAAGCATAATAGTTTTTCAAGGTCCATCCATGCTGTAGCATATTTCAAAATCAAATTCCTTTTTCTGACTGAAGAGCATTCCACTATGTAGACATCACATTTTATTTGTCCACTCTTCTCCGGATGGACTTTGGGTTGGTTTCCATCTGTTGGTGACTGTGAATAATACCGTTATGAACACTAGCGTACAGGTAACTGTATCATACTCTAATGGCAGTACACGATATTTTGGTCTTGTTAAAACTCATAGTTTGTCCCAGCACAAAGAGTGAATCTGAATGTAAACTGTGCACTTTTTAAGTAATAAAAATATATCGATAGTATTTCACTAATTGTACCAAATACATCACATGAATGTAAGATGCTATTAATAGGGGAAACTAGAGGAGTGGATATGGGATCTTGGTGCATTATCTGGCCAATGTTTATGTTAATCTGACCATGTTCTAACCTATGTTTATTTTTAGAATCTGAGACACCGTTCAAGGGAGAGAGCTATTCAGCTAATGTTCCAGAATCAGCTAATATCTGAGAAGTAGCTAGAGACGTTGTTTACTATTCAACATGAACCAAATTTTAGTTGTCAATGCATTTTAATTCTATACTTACAGCGTGACTGATTGAATGAAAATGTTTAAATCTGCAACCATGAAATAAAAGAAAAACATCACCTAACATTCTTACAATGTTCTCTTAAAAATGAGACACTGAATAATTATTCTTGAGTTGACATATTGAGCGTATTTCCACAGTACCTTACTTGGGTCCCACTGAAGGATGTGCCTTGCGGTGTGGCCGGGTGTGGACTCCTTAAACCACTTCTTTCCTCTCACACTCTTGCCTCAACATCCTGGGAAAGAAGTGCCAAAAGAGACAGCTGTGGACAGCTTGCTGGCAGATGACCACAGGGAAATCAAGAAGCATTTCTTCACAGCTGCCCAGAAGACCCTCCTGAAGTGAAGATGGTCTGAGGAAGACCTTGTAGTTTGGTGTATACCAAACACCCTACAACATACTTCGTGGGTAAATGTCTTTATTTATCTGAGACATTATAAAACACTGCAAAGCACAGGGACTGTGCCTGGTGGCCTAGGTTCCAGTCCCATTTCCAAGCTGCTCATACCTGGGAAAGTTATCTAGACTCCTCAGGCCTCGGTCCCCTCTTCTGAGATAGACAAATGTTATGATGGCCTACTTCTTCGTGGTATGTGATGAGGCTACAAATGATTAAATACAGGTAAAGCCTTCAGAAAACTAGATGACCAGTGCTATGTAACGGCTCTCTAAGCATCCAGTGACTCCACACATAACCTAGACATTCAGCAGTGCTTAAATCCAGAGGGGGCTGTGGGTGGCTCCACAGGGTAGAGCCACCCTTCCATTGAGATGATGCTTTCCAGCTCATGGAGAGTATCTATTATCATCTTCGGGGACCCCACAACAAACCTACGTCAGGGGAGGCAAAGCAGAGGCTGTGACCCATACTGTACAGTGCGGGGCATAGAAACTTAGAGAGGCCAGCGACTTGCCCAAAGTCACAGCACTCAGAAGTGCTGGGACAAGGATGTGGCTGGCAATCTGGGCACAGACATCCTAAACCCTTTGCCACTTGAATTCATGTCCTGGACTCCTGGACCAAGAGGTACCCTCACCGTCTTTCTCAAATCCTCCTTCCCTGAGGCTTTTGTGAGAGAGAGGTGATGCCCTGGAGGAGGAGACTGAGCCTCGAGGAGTCCGAATCCATTATGCATCTTTCGACTACTACCTTTTAGTCCCCGACACAGAATATAACAATTTCCTCCACACGAAGTCCCTCAGAAGGACCAGGGGAAGTCCCAACTTGTGCCCAGCCTCCCCCAATGTCTTCACACTGTCAGGTGTCTGGTACTGAGCCTTATTCATGAACAGGTGACCACCCTGAGTAGCCAATCTTCTGTGCCACTCCTAAACCACCTCAAAATATTCTCGACCAACTGCCACATGACGGCTTTGCCGAAAATTAGCTTCCCTGTCATTGACCAATCTCGAAGGACAGTTAATGCCAATGAAATAGGAGAGAGGTCTTCTGCGCTGGTGCTTTGGAGACTTAATGAAGTAAGCCTGAAACCTCCACTGTCTGCTAACTATAGATCTAAGTAGCCATCTGAGTAGCCTGGGCTAAATCTGGCTGCGAGCAGTCAGTGACTGCTCTGGCTCTGAGTGTGTCCCTTCCCTGCCCAAGTCCTTCCTCGACAAAATTTAGTCTCTACAACTGCTTCTTCCTGCCCTAGACCCTGCAGTGGCAGGGGACAGAATCCCATGTTCCTTGAGAGGGGCCCCTCCTTAGCCACAGCCTGTGACCCCACCCAAAGACTCTCCCTGAGAACCACCCAGACCCTCTACTCTATGTCACCCCATGTTCATTTCATCTACTCCAAGCCTCTGTCCCTTCTCACCACTCTCCTTGGCAGCACCCAAACACTCCATGATCCTGTCCACATCAACCCATAGACATAGCCCCACGAAATTCCAGTTCCTTTCCTTTCTAAAAATCTCTGGATTTAGACTGCTAATGTTTGGCTTTGTATTTTGGCATCCACATTCAGAAAAGTCGACCTGTAGTCCCCCTTCCCTGTCATGTCTATTTGCTGGAGTGGTATTTCAATCTCTGTGACTTCGAGGAACAATTCTGCCGACCCAGTGAAAGCAGCGTGGGTGTGTTTCTTCTGTGTCTGTTCTCTGGAAAAGTATGGACGAAATCGGCATCAAGAAATATTACAATTTTCTAAATTTAGGAAAATCGTTAAGGCAACCCACTTGAGAGAAGAATAACAAAGAGAAATTAAGTAATATTATGAGACTATAAATACATTTATAACACTGTAGTCAAATTGGGAGTGGTGGAAATGATTCTTAAAAGACGAGGAAAATATTTTCAGTCGAAGTTATACGGCCCACTTGAAGAAACAGGATTTAGAAGATTGGTACGAAAATACCTCCACAATTTTCCATTTCTTGATCTGAGGTGTGAGAATCAAAGAACTTCTCACCCGTTCCTTCCTGGCTCACTGAGTGACCATTGCAACAGAAGGCAAGATGGGCATCATTGTGTTACCATGGTGACAGGTCATCACAGAACTTTCGGTGTGAATACACTCTCCACACTACAGGTCCAAGACAAGTGTGTATTTACCTGCACAAGAGTGGCATTTAAGAGTATATGTTTTGTAGTCTAATATTCTGTTTCTGAAATAAGTTATATAAGAGAAAATGGTTTGCCATCTAAGTAGACTTAATAGTGGAAATTTCAGGGTGAACAGGACAAATCTGACATGTGGTTGATAAAAGTGTTTCCATTCTTGATTGAAATACCATCCCCACCCATTTCTACTATTCCTAAGTCACCAGACATTTCTAGAACCAACAATTTAAAATGTGTTCCACATCAAATAAAAAGCAGTTTTAAAAAGTCGTATTTCTCTCTAAGTATACAATTATCACATTACATAACTCCTCTCGTTCTCTCTGTATATTATTATTTCTATGTAAGCAACTAAGTCTATACAGTTAATTATTTCTCAATCTCTGTGAATTCATTGAACAAGTTCTTGTCATTGTGTATATTAATGACCGGCATTCACCGCACAATTAAAAAAAGAAAATCACTGTATTTTACCAGGGGGTTGGGTAAAAATATATCATTAATGCTTTTCTAAATGAAAACTTTACAAAACCCAAAACTCTATGATTCAATGTATGATCTGGCTCATAATTGGACACCCAATCACACCCATTCTTATGACAAGGTAGTGAACACTTGTCATAAGAATATAAGTAACCAGGCCCCAAAATATGAAACAAATGGTGATTTCAGAATAAAGATGAGAAATTGCCATATTTATTTATTTGTTTTGTTTTTATTTTGAAATTATTATAGATTCATAGGACGTTCCAAAGCCAGTACAGGGAGATCCTTCTCCCAACTTTTCCCAGTGGTGACATCTTATGTAACATAGTGCAATATACAACCTGGCCCCTGGGGTCATCGTTGTCATCCTCACACAGTGCCTCTGAGCCCTGGCCATGGCCTTCACTCAGGATCCCCTCCTTTACCTTCTAGCTAGAGTTGTCCCGGTACAGTAACAATTTAAGGGTTCCCATTTGGCTTTTTTTCTTTTTCTTTATTTTTTCAATTGAATTTAGTTTTATCTTATATTAGTTTCAGGTGTCCAGCAGAATGGTTAGACATTTATACAATTCACGGAGTGAGTGATCTCCCTGATTAGTCCAGTACCCACCTGGCACTATACATAGTTATTACAATATTATTGACTCTATTCTCTACGCTGACTCCATATCCCCATGCTGTGGTGTGGGAGGGTCATGTAGTGAAAAGTCTAGAAGTTGAAGGCTCTTACTCCCTCCCAGTCCAGCATCATCTAATAAGGTATTAACATCTAATTAGGTAGAAAAACAAACAAAAAAGTTTTCCTTTGTTTGTAGAGCTTAGAATCATCCGAATAATTTCCTCAATATCAATCCGTGAAAAAAAGGGACATTCTGCAAAAGGCCATCCAGCTGAGAAGGGAGCCCGATAAAAGCTGCATGGGGGGCTCCTTTTTCTCCACCTCACAGGATGGGATGCAGGCCTCTGCCTGGCCTGTTCCTGCATAGTCTATGCCAAGATGGGATGTTTCTTAAGGACCGACTTCCCAAATATGAACTGTCTTTTTGTTGAGTAGCACAGGCAGCAGACGAGAAGACTTGAGATTTATAAGCCAGAGTATTCTGATATAGTCCACCCTAGCTCCTCCCCGCCCCCATCTGGTCTCCATCACCCTTCACATCCTTCACACCCACAGTTTTCCCAGAGTCTTTACCAGAGCTTGGTTTCAGGTCTCAAGCTCCCAGATTTATTGGAAAAGATACCAGATCAATGACTGATAAGAACACTGGTGTCAAGTAGCTCACCTTATTTTTGGGATAATATATATGAGTTTCTTAATACATCATATTTCTGTACTTCACTAAGAAAAAGAAAGTTCTAGAAAAATTGGTTAAGAAATAAAATTAAAAAAATTTGGTTTTTTTTTTTGGCTGTGTTTTAACCATTGTCAGTGCTAGGAGAGAGTAATTGTGCTTTTGGAATTAAAGATTATTTTTACATATCACAGTTGTAGAAACTTACTAACATTATTACATTACATAACATATTTGAAATATGTACACATACCTTATGAAAGATTTAGAGACCAGGTAGTAACGCCCACCCCTTCCAAAATCTCTGCATTGCCACAGCTGAATTGTTTGGTGAGAAATACTTCAGGGAAGGGTTTCAAGGTCAAGGTTTAGCAGAGAGTTCAGATATGAAATCTTCATTTAAAAATGTTCTTTCTTTGTCACTTTCCTCCATTATCGTGGGTTTCTGTTTTCTACAGTGAGAGTTATGACTAAATAGTAAAAGGAGTCCGAAGTGATTTTCAAAGAAAGTGGCTTGGGAGCAGGCACCGGGCTGGGAAGAGGTGGATATTAATGGAAAGCTTCACCTATGGACTTGTACGGGGTGCACCCAGCTGGTTATTTTGACCGTTAACTTGCGCCGCGATATTAGAGCCAGCTTCTAATATTTGTGCAGTCAAGGAAAGAGTACAAACTGAGGTCTGCATACCACATGCCAAATATTTAAAATATATACAAACTGTCAATCAACATTTTGATTCTTCCACTTTCACAAATAGTATATACTTTCGTAGTGACATAGAAGGTTGGGTGGACAGAATGCTTGACCTGTTTATGGTGCTGGCGTGGTTCACCGGGGCAAAGTAAACCAGCGGGGAAAAGCTAGGCAGCTTCTGTTTCAGGCAGGATGTGTGGAAGTCCCTGACAGGAGAAGCTCAGGAAGCGGCAGCTGTGTGAACTTCTCTGCCTATGGGATTGGATTGAGAGCTTCTGGAGACCAGAGAAGTGCTCTATTATTGGCCTTGGACATGGGCAACTCTTTCACCCTCCATTGCTTGTTTCTGAAGTGAAGAGGGGAGAATGTTCTGTCCAGTGACCTTGACAAAAAAAGTGCGCCCCCCCCACCAGGATCCTGTACTAGTCTCTCACTTCACCCTCCAGAATTCCCTTAGCCCACCTCTCCCCGCATCTGACTTGCTCCATGCACTGATGTTGCAGGGGCAGGAGGTTTGGGGGATTTGCAGCTTCTAAAAGGTCACAACCCACTCTAGGCACACTCTGCCGCTTGAACCGAGGCACCTGCTCAGCTGGGTCTCCTTCTCATGGGACATTCCTCCTGCTGCTTCCCTGGCTTCTGCCCCCAGAATCAAAAGCCACCTCCTGGCTGATCCCTAAGTGGTTCGACCCAGAAAAACTCTGGATCACAAAAGACTCAGGCAAGGAGTAGTGACCTCCTGGGGGATTCATCCAGCTCCCCATGTGCAAAAAGTGAGACTTCCTGGAATCTGGGGCTCCCTCTTTCCTTTCTCTCCTCCTGGTAGTTTCTTCAGCCAACCCTTCAGAGCATTGCTCTATCTCTCACACAACTCAAACTGTAGCTGGGCCCAAAGTTCTCTGCAGAGCCAAGAGCCTTTGCTAATGTCTGAGCTGATTCTTCAGAACCCACAGTTTGGTTTTCCATGCCTGCCTGAGGGATATTTGGAAGCTGTGGTAACTAGGAAGCAGGAGGTGGCAAATAATGCCCTTCCTTCCCAAATAAGCAGTGGACTAAATGAATTGAGATATAAGTAGATATAAATTCAAATTTACATGAGTACAACTCTTCTTCATTTTCCCTGGCATGCAGTTGCCTGAGCTGGGTTTCATCTTTTCTCTACTGTGCCCCCTGAACTAGGTTGGGGAGCACCAGAGGAGAAGCTCCTGTCCTGCTGTTGCTGGGGAGCTTTTGGGGGTGTTGATCTGTGGCATGAGGGGCAGGAGGATTTCCATTCTGTAGTGAGAGGTGTTCTTACATTAAAGTTTTATTTTAAAGTATGAAAATATACTGATAAATTATATGAAGCATGTGCTACATGACAGAGCATAGTTAAATCAGCCTCAGGTAAAATATTCTCAAGTGTTCAGACATTTTCTAAAATCAGTAACTGATAAAATAGTGTTTTCTATCTTTTGCAAGTTAAAATTAAAAATGCATGACGTACAGAAATTCAGATATAAAGGTGGCATATGAAAGTCAATTCGTTGTAAAAATCAGTGGCTCTTGATTAGATTATGTTCCAGAGGATTTTTAGGGACATTAGCAAAGGTGTTGACTTAATCTTTTCTTCTGCTTGAAGAAATCTAATCATTCACTAAATCTAATCATTAGCACCTTTGAAGACCTCTGAAATGTAATCACTTAGAAGAAATGGGTGTGGTCTTTAGAGACTCAATATAAGGAGACTGAGGGAGCCAAGCTCATTCTCATCCAGAACAGAGAGTGTGTTTGGAACTCCCCTGTCTGGGAGACTTCTGAAAATTCTCACACCTGGAAGGCTTAATCTCGGAGCTGACTTCATATTACTACTTCTAGAGCAAGCTTTGGTAAGTTTTAATTTATCAGCAAACTGAATGTTTCTATGAAATGTGGTTTGCCAATTGAAAATGATTCCATTCCTGTTTTGGCACCCTTCTCGGTATGCGTGTTGAAATTAGTACAATGATTAATTTTTGTTCTCTTGTTTTACGTTTCCCTTAATTGTTGTTATGTATTATAAGGACTCAGAAAGTAATTGCCAGATATCTTATAGTTTCATACATGTTGTAGATCCTAAAAATTTTTTAGGAGTGTTTGATTCTATATGCAGTATACTTTACAGTCTACGTAAATGTAGTGCATACCTCTATAGATAATATTCTATAATATTTACCTAGATAATGCATCAATGATTTGAGTAAAATATTGTTAAATAGTTCAATATTCACTTTTAAAGTGAAGTAAATGTCTCTTAAGAAACGAGTTTTCTGACTTAAATTTTAAATTCAGGACAGTCTAGTGGTAATTATCAAAATGTTATATACACATATCCTTTAACTTAGTAACATCATCTCTAGAAATCTTCCCAAAGGAATTTCTCAGAATTGAGAATATACATAAAGGATGTATTTTGTAGTATTTTCTGTAGCTGAATAAATAGAAAATAACTTAAATGTTCTGAAATGTGAAGTATTGTTTAATAAGATATACTATATATTATTAACCTGATTTTTCATAATATTCTGTAATCACTGGTTTATTTCATAATATTTTTTATGTTTTTAACTAGTGAATTTTAATATTCTAAAACAAAAGCTTCCACATGACAAGAAATACCATTGCAAGACAATTTACAGCACTGAAAGATATCAAATTTAAAATATAATCTCATTGATGTCAGTCAAATTCACAATGAGTGATTTAGAGGCCAAAATTTCATTCTTTTACCAACAACATAATCAGAAATGTTTACAAAAATTATCAATTCATTGAGTTAGAGGAGGTACATCCAAAGCATTCACTCTG
The DNA here is from genome assembly GCF_000151845.1 of Pteropus vampyrus. Classification (NCBI taxonomy): domain Eukaryota; kingdom Metazoa; phylum Chordata; class Mammalia; order Chiroptera; family Pteropodidae; genus Pteropus; species Pteropus vampyrus. The sequence continues at coordinate 4,597,241 of NW_011888865.1, forward strand.
TAGGTAGTCCTGCATGGTAAACCTAGAATGGAAAAAGGAGATCTATTTTTATATTTTTTAAATTTAATGACATATATAACCTTATAGTTTTTTGACACATCAACTTGGCTAGGCTGAGCTATAAGGATGGAATGAAGGCAGCAACCTTTTTTTGTATATATACCTCTTGCCTAGTTATTCAATCAAGCACTAATCTAAGTGCTGCTTCGAGGGGATTTTACAGATGTAAGTGAAATCCCTTATTTTGACTGTAAACTAGAGAAATTCATAGGCGAGCCTGACTTTATCAGCAGAACTTCTTTAAAGAAAGGCTTACACAATCCTTAAACAAGGCTCCAGTTAGCAAATGGGTCTGAAATGCTCCAGTTACTCCTGACTGGCAGTGACACTTTGCCCCATGACCATGGGGTTCCAGCCTGCTGGTGATTTCTCTTCCCGACTTACTTTACCATAGACCTCACACTTGCTTAGCCAGCCCTCACAAGTGCTTAAGCTAATTCTTTGTAGTAAATCTATATATGAATCTTTTTATATGTACACTCACCTTATTGGTTCCGCTTCTCTGGTTGAATCTTGAGTGACAATGGACTGATATATTCTTCACTGCTACAACAGTGTTGATAAGCAATCTTGTGGTCCATTGGTAAAGAATTCTCTCAGAAAATATTTGGATAGCTCCTCCCAAATTTCCTTCCTCTTTTGGATTTTCATATAAAAACACAAAAGTTTAGCATACCAATAAAAGTATAGTTGATCTGCATTATTTGAGGATTCTGTATTTGCAAATTTGCCTAGTCACTAAAATTTATTTGTAATCCTAAAACCAATATCTGTGGTGCTTTCCTGGTAATCCTTGGACTTGCACTGACCAGGAAAAGTTTGAGTCCTGCCAGTTGAACATTCCGAACTAAGTTCAAACAAGGAGACTCTGCCTTCTTATTTCAGCTTTCATTCTGTAAGCAAGTGTCTTTTCCATGGTACATTATGTACATTATGCCATGTTTGGGGCATTTTGGGGCTTTTTGTTGGCAGTTTCACTGTTTAAAAAGGCCCTCAACCTTGGTGCTGAAGCACTGTAATATGAATTATGGAGATAATATATCTTTCTTAAGATATGAACTACATATAATACTGTTAGCCAAGAATTCCATGTTAATTTATTAGCAATATATATTACATAAGATGTCTTTAAACAGAAACACACACAAAACAAGATTATATATTGATCGATTAATGTAAAAAATATTGTGAGGTTCACAGGAGACAAACCTGTATTTCCACTATGCTTCAGTTCTTGCTAATAGAGTGTTTGTGCACTGAACATAATGTAACTACCATGAATAATGGAATGTGTAAGACCTGGCATTTTAAAAAGAAAAGAATTTGTGTGCATAAACGCAGTGAAGAATCTGTACTTAAATAAAAATAAAATAGATTACCCAATAGAAAAATGGACAATTTTATGAAAAGCTTATTCATGGCAAATAAGATTAAAGAGCAAATAAACAGGAAATAATGCTAACTATAATTAATAATGTGGAGAAAGGAACGAAAATAATTAGTTTTTACCCAGGAGATTGGCAAAACATTTATAAATTTGATAATGGCCCCCAAATATTGTATAATCAATGATTTCTTCTAAAGTGGTAGAAAGGGGAAAAAAATGAAATTTTAGAGACTGCTTCTTGTTGGTATAGTCGAGGGACTATCTTGTACATTGGTTAGCAGTTCACTTAAGGCATACAACCCAATAAATATTATTAAATTAATCTTAGGCGATTGCTGGACATATGTCTACTACGATAGTATTTATAGTTTAGATGCATCATTCAGATAGTCATTTTTAGAAACAAAGCTTGGTGTTAACCAACAGGGCAAGTGGGAATTATTCTCACTGCACACACCTCATCATCTCCATTGTCACCTTGCTATATATCTGGAAGTTACAATACCTCTAAAAAGGTGGGTATGATCTTCAAAGATTCTAATAAAAGGACGTACATGAGATAAGTTTATTTCTCATTAAAGGAGACGGACTGCACTTAAAGTTGGCTACACTGTGGAGAATTCTGAAAGTTACTGCTGCAGCCAGCGAACTCCTCCTCTTGAGGTGTATTTAACAATTATTTCTGGAAGATTCCTGTGGAAACCATTCACAGAACCCAGAGGTGAAAGCAATTTATGTCAAGGAAATTCCTTCTATTTGGGTGCTAAAAATATCTCATCTTAAACCTACTAAATTATACTGTTTGTAATTCATATCCTTACTCTGCTTTGCAATGAATTAATATATGAGTTGTTGCTGCATTGTGTATTTTGTCGTTGTTCGATATGTTGCCAGAAGGTAGTTGCCAAATATGTAATTTTATAGCAAAGTATCTAAAATATAGTGTTTGCTGCTACAGGTATGGATGCATGGTGAGCATATGGAGTTCATAATATATATTATGAACTCCATATGCTCACCATGCATCCATACCTGTAGCAGCAAACACTATATTTTAGATACTTTGCTATAAAATTACATATTTGGCAACTACCTTCTGGCAACATATCGAACAACGACAAAATACACAATGCAGCAACAACTCATATATTAATTCATTGCAAAGCAGAGTAAGGATATGAATTACAAACAGTATAATTTAGTAGGTTTAAGATGAGATATTTTTAGCACCCAAATAGAAGCTGGCCTCTGAAGTCTATTTGCAATTCTAATCTTTTCCCTTTTCACCTTAATTTGATTGTGCTAGTAAGGAAAGAAAAGTCAGCTCCTTAGAACTGTCAAAATAGTTTGTAGTTGAAATATGATTATACATATTTTAGTTTAAAATAAATCTACTCTTTTGTATTAAAAAAAAATCAAGAGAAATGTTTACATAAACTTTCAGCCTCTATTTTCCTGCCTGAAATATAGATTACGATACTTCTAGGAATACCACTTACTGTTGCGATATATGATGATAACATATGGGCAAAAGTTAATTCAATCCTTCAGAAAAAAAGGCCCAATTTCTTTCATCATTTCTTTTGTCTTCTAGTAAATCTAGATTTGTTTAATTGGTGTTCTTGTTTGTTTTCTTATTTTAAAGAAGATAATTAAGGTTTTCATGATCCTCTGTCTGAAGTCATTTTATAGAACCATCCTTCTTATATTAACTGGCTGAAATAGATTTATGGGCTAAATCTCCCACTCCTGCACTCAATAACAATTTATTGAAAAGAAAATGGGAGCAATTCTGAATGATTTAGAGCAATTAGGATCAGGACCCAAATTTCATATCCACTTTCAGGAAAATGGATACTTGCAAAAATTTGTATTTTGTAGGAACTGGGTGTGGAAGGGGTTGTGAGCCATCTAGTCAAAATAATGTCTGCTATGAAGCCTCAGGACTCTTTTGTGTGCCTCAGTTTTCCCATACTGTCATAGAATAGTTTGTCCTATTAGTAAATAGCATTAGTAAATATTGCTAAGAGAAAAAAGTATGGCTATCACTATGCTCACATAACCACTCAGAAGTTTCTCACCAACCAACCCAGGCCCAGAAATGACCTGTTGCTAATTCTTCCTCAGAAATATGGATTTCAGTATCTTGCAAGTCTTCCAAAAGGACCTCACCTGTTCCATCTGCATGAACTACTTCATAGACCCTGTCACCATAGACTGTGGGCACAGCTTCTGCAGGCCCTGTTTCTGCCTCAGCTGGCAGGACATTTCGGATCTTGCTTGCTGCTCTGAATGCAAGGGAACAACATCGCAGAGAGACTTTAAAACAAATATCCGTATAAAGAAACTGGTTCTCCTTGTCAGAAAAGCCAGTCTCCGGCAATTCCTCAGCTCTGGGGAAAATATATGTGGGCTACACAAGAAGACAAAGCAGATCTTCTGTGAAGATGACAGGCGCCTGCTCTGTTCTCACTGCTCTAGCTCTCAGGAGCACAAGGCTCACAGACACTGGTCTGTTGAAGGAGCTGCTGAGGAATACCAGGTGAGTGATGCCCCTGAAAATCCACCTCTCTAAGAGGAATATGAAATTCCTGTGGGTCTATTTCCTTGAGCATTGGCTTGTCACTTTCAGAATCTCTGTCCTGGGGTTCCTTAGCCTGAAGCTTCCTAAATGTGACAAATATATGATGTAAGCAAGGTCACCCTATGACCCTTTTGTTTTCAATGGAGCTGATTTACCTCTCATTCTGGGGCCCCTCCCTATACTAGGTCTAAATATTACATTATCCTCTTCACTGGTGCTCCAATTGATTTGTGGTTCTTTTGCAGGAGAAACTCCTGAAGAAAATGCGCTCTTTATGGGATAAATATTGTGAAAATGACAGAAACCTGAATGTGGAAACTATCACTGTCAGATCTTGGGAGGTTAGTACTATACTCCTTCGACCTTCAGCATGAACATGGGGTAGACATATGAATGACTTAAAATAGGAACTTAATCCGAAACCATAATACTCTTTGAGATTTGATAGGGAAGGATGATCACCAGGGAGAGAGTGTTTACCCTATGTATGATAGGAGGGCTCTTAGTCAGGATTTCTAACTAAACTGCAGATATCACCCACAGGCATGCTAGTTTATTCCCAGGAAATACTACTTCTATATAAACAACTGCAGAAAGTGGTCCATTCCACAGAACACCATGTGGAAGGATGGGGTAAATACTGAGCAAAAAAGACATTTGGCAGCCATCAAAAGTTCAGGTGAAGTAAGTACCTGAGTGAGGCAATGTAAGCATTAATATGGATACCGGTGGACAAGTAATGTTTGAAAACAGTTGGAATATTTTAAGAAGAGAGAGCAGTGTTTCAAATCTAGGGAAACCCTTAAATTAAGTACCTTAAGTAATTAATTTTGAATAATATATGATGAAAAAAATGATAAGAGATGAGGCTTTGTGTCTTGACGGACACATGTAAACATCCCAAATACAGAAACTAGTATCTAAATAGAAGTTGTCTGAGTACTTTAGAGGAATTTAAAAATAAGTGATTTTCTCATTCTGGATGGTCATCTTTCCGAAGGTGTGATATCTAATATGAATTCACTCAAGAAACATTTCATGAACACCTAGTCTGTGCCAAATACTGACCTAGAAAATGTAGCTGGAATAAGATAGAAAGCATCCTTGCCCTAACAAAACTTACAATCGAAATCAGAACAGGAAATTGTCAACACGTAAATAAAATACATGATGCTTTAGAGTGATAAGTTCTTTGGAGAATAATAAGGCAGTGAGGAGGAAAGACCTATAGGAACATAGTGACTGGAGATGAGGGTTTGAGTGTTTAATAGGAGGCATCATTTGAGGAGCCTTCACTGAAAAACTGCACATTGCAAAAGAGACCTGAAGAGAAAGGCAACCATAAGGGTAGGTACAGGAAGAAAATTCTAGGTGGAGAGAATGGCATGTGGAAAGGTATTGCAGGCAGATATATTTGGTGCATTCGAGAAACCATAAAGATCTGTGATGACAGGGGAGGACGGGAATCAGTGAATTAGGAGAATGAAAGGAATTAAGGTTGAAGAGATAATGGGGTCAGATCGTAAATGAAACCTTATTAGGACAGGATTTAGCTGGATGAAATGCATCTCAGTCTGAGGTCACAACATACATAATGGGTTTAAGTAACTTGCCCCAAATCTCAGAAACAGGGCTAAATAATGGATTATAATCCAGTCAATATAAATCTAAAGTTAAGGTTACAGCAGAGCACAGCAGCTCCCCAGGTCTCTTGCTCCTTCACTTGTGCAAAGTCTTCAAGAATCTCTTAAGCATGAACTGTGTTGCTTTTTCACACACATGGGCTGGAAGAAAGAAACCACAAATTTGATTTTATGATTGTCTTATCAAACACTTTATTATGAATAAAGTAGATGCAATTGCTTGAATAAAAATATTTTAACCTTAACGCAGAAAAGAGGAAAGAAAGAAAATTTTGTGGCTTGTGAAAATTGGTGAGACTGAGGGTTATAAGTTAAATATAATTGATCTTCATGAGGCAAAGAAGAATCAGTGGACTTAATAGGGAATAGATAAAAGGGTTCATGTTTTAAGTAACTCAATATCATTGCAGAATTATGTGAATTTGAGGAGAAAAACAATCAGTGCTGAGTATGAGAAGATGCTTCCATTTTTCCATGAGGAGAAGCAACATCATTTAGAGAGGCTGCAAAAGGAGGGCAAGGAGATTTTTCAGCAACTCAAGGAAAGTAAAGCCAGGATGACTCGCAAGAGGGAGCTTTTGAGAGGAATGTATGAAGAACTGAAGGATATGTGCCATAAACCAGATGTTGAGCTGCTCCTGGTAAGAACTGAGACGTGGGGTATCAGGATGTTGGACACCCATGTGCACTGGTATTCCTTCAACTGAAATACACCTCCCCTTTTACATCATTTGTTTCCAAAAACCTATTTCCATAAATTCAATTACTTTGTTGGGAGTCTCTACCAGGGACTCTATGGACCAAAGATCTCTCCTACATTATCTATGAGAAATGAAACTTTGTGGAATGGTTAAGATCCCTGAGTTATACTTTCTATCTAAAAATCAATGATATATTGGCTTTGTGAAAATTCACAAAATAGTAGGTTGTTTACTGACATTTAGGTTAATTCGTGTACATAGCAATATGGGGAGAATTGGGAATCTAGACTTGCATTACTTTCATTTTTGGGTCTACCCACTTTGGAAATAGGGAAGATTCTGGATGCTTAATCAAGGTTCAGCAGAGCACAGCAACTCCTCAGGTCTCTTTCTCCTTTACTTGCACAAAGTCTTCAAGAATCAGTCTCTACCAGGACATTAAGTCATGACAATATGGTAGACTAGGTTTTTTGTTTGTTTGAAAAGAAATAGCTAATGCTTCCTTGGAAGAAATACAGTTGGAAAGTAACTTCTAGAACTGTCTCAAAATCTCACACCAGACTTAGTGGAAGAGTCATTTGCAAAAAAGCACTAAACCTTTCTATTTTTCTCCTCACAGGATTTTGGAGACATATTGCACAGGTGAGTGTCTACCTTCATACCATCTGATGCTCTTTCAATATCCACAGATAGCAGGCAGAATCTGCTAAAGTGTAGGCATAACTTATGATCTTGATTCACTTTTTTCCTGGGTCTATTTTCTCCTCCCTCACTCCATGTAGACATCCTTTTTTGTTGCCATACTCTAGATTTATTTGGCAGTTTAAAAGGAAAAGTTGCAAAACAAATTAATTTTAAAAACCCTTCCCAATTTCCTTTTAAGTTCTCAAAAGCCTACGTATACAAATGAGGAGGTGTTGCGTTTTCTGTGTGATGAGAACGTCGAATACTTCAGTGGTGCCACCAGTAGGATCAGGATAAGTGGGGAGAGGAGGTATCCCAGCAGCAAGAATCCCTGGTCATGTGTTGCTCCTGGATAGAGCAGTTGACAGTTATAAAAAATAGATAAAACAGATCCTCTGGGTATGAGAATGATGTGAAGTCCCAAGGGCAGCGTGGCTCCAGGTAGCCTCTCTCTTGAGACATATGCAACAAGTTCCTCAGAGAACTCCAGCATTTCCAGACAGGGAGCATTTCAGTGGAGTCTGGTGAGGACTGGAATCCAGAATTTCATTCCTGAATATTCTCAAGGGCATAAGAGACTAAGGATCTTTAGGAAGTCCTGGGCAAGAAAATTCTGACTCGGACTTATCCATTATACTTGAAAATTCAGAAACTGAAAATAAGAATTATTTGACAAAGTAATAATTTTTGATTTCTGAATTTATGGATTGAAAAAATTCTGTTAAAGTGTCTTATAAATAAGAAGTTTTGTCTGTTTGTTTTAACTATAGATATGATAACTTCATCTTTCTTCTTGCAGGAGTGAAACAGTGGAGCTGCACATGCCCCAACCTATGAATCCAGAGCTCAGCACGGGGCCCATCCCTGGACTGATTAAAAGGCTCAACTGCTTCAAAGGTAAGGGCAGACCCTGCAGCCAGATTTCCATAAGCTATCATGTGTTGTTAGGATCATACAGGTAACCTTTCCTCCTTTATTAAGTGTGTTGCTTATTTTCATACATTAGTGGATTACATGACTGACCTTTTTTAACTGAACATGTCTTTACAGTCACATTTACAATATGAAGAGTGAAAGGTAGTAAAAAACAGAAATATAATCCAGGCTCATAATTAACGAATTACCTAACAGGTAAAAAAAATGATGCTGGAAATGAAAATGTTAATAAATCAAGCAATGCTCAGATTTAAGGTTAATTATTCAATGCTACATACAAAGTTGTGTATTTATTCAGTATATATAATTTTGAAATGTGAAGAGCAGTTTTTTGGCAATATATAGTTTACTGGAACTTGTTGGGGTTTTTTGTATTTTTTTACAAGGCCATGTTTCTATAATGTAAACATTTGAATTGATATATAAAAGTTGAAAGAAGAAATATTTTTATAGACAATAACTAAAATTAAAAACAAAAAACAGTTTACTCATAATCTAAAGAATTACATGTTAAATCTCAAAAATCTGGGCAGCCCAGAATGAGGACAGAGGAGACTGGTGAAGGGTTTTGTGAAAAATCATTTTAAGAAACCACTTCTAAAATGGACATCTATAAATTTCTATTCAGTTATCTAGAAAGGTGATTGAATAATTGGCAGATCTTCACATCCCTTCCAAAATGAGGATATAATGATTTAGAAACAAGAAATATTCTGATTCTGATTTTTGATAACTGAAGAGTGTTCACGGCATATTATTCACTGGCCAATTTGCTGTGAAAAGTGAACTCAGATGTCTTCTATTTGACTCTCAGCATTTAAATTGTCAAAATATGTTCAATGACTGTGATTAGACATTTGTCTGTTCTGCAGATGTATTGGTCATCTCTAGACTTTATTAGAGGTGACAACCAAAATCGTCCTTGCTGTTTTGACTTCATTGTTTCCAATAAAGTAATATCTTAAAAGAACCACTTTTCCCTCAGGACTTTAAATTCTCTTTATTTACATATGTGCCTACATACATTTTTTTTTTCTTTTTGCAGTAAATATTACTTTGGATTGTGACAGAACTAATAGTCATGTCTTCGTGTATGGAGATTTGAGAAGCATAAGTGTTGGATGTGATCCTCAAGAAGCACCGTGTATCGCTCCAAGATCTGAATGTTTCCTTGCATGGGGTGCTCAGACTTTTACCTCTGGTAGATATTATTGGGAGATAGAAGTAGAAGACTCTTGGAATTGGGCTTTTGGAGTCTGTAATGATTATTGGAAAAAGAATAATAGGAATGTCCAGATAGATGAGGAGAAGGGACTCTTTCTTCTAGGGTGTGCTAAGGAAGGCATTCACTACAATGTCTTTACCACCTCCCCACTATTATTGCAATATGTGCCAAGGCCTATTGGCCGAATAGGAGTATTTCTGGATTATGAGGGTAGAACTGTGAGCTTTGTAGATGTTGCTCAAAGTTCCCTTATATGTAGCATCCCTTCTTGCTCCTTTTCTCCCTGTCTCAGGCCTATCTTTTGCTGTAGTCACTTCCGACCAGAGACAAATTGAGTATCTGTCCGTATGCCAGGAAACCTCAGTATCTAAGAAAGTCCTTTTCCTTGTGCCTTGTCAAATAAGACAAGTATGTTATATTTTATTTTTAGTTTCCTTTTATGTCGTGAATATCCATTTACTGTGCTTATTAAATATGGTGATAATATTAAAAACATATATCAATTTGTCCTTTATTCATTTTGGGAAAATCATCACCCATGATGCATGGCATATAATATGTTCTCTGGTTATTGCTTTTTCTGAAATGTCCTCAGGAAGTAAAATAATAGATGACAGGGGTGTCTGAAAAAGGTAAAATTCAATGCAAGGGAGGGAGCAGGCATCCTCTTCTCAAAAAACATGGCTGTAAAGACCCATTGGCAATCTAGAAATAATTTTCTACTATCTCTTCATCTACCTATCTATCATGTTTTAGTTTAATAATCTAATTTGGAGTAATCTTATTTGAAAACATATGCTGTGCATTTCTTTGCAATTCTTATCACATTTACACATACGCAAGCATTATCAGTATCCTTAACTAGACTGGAAATCACAAGATGATCAGGCCAGTACTCTCATTTTCCTTGGCAGCTCTATCTAGAGCTACTTATTCATACATTATACTATCTATGTATTACATACATGATATTATACCATAATCCTCCATATCTCAATTTCACTCCCCTAGTTTCCCTCTGTCTGTGAAACCCTCTGTGTCATATCTATCATCCAATTCACCCTTTATTCAGCTGTGATTAATCTGCTCATTAAACTCTTCACCAACTATCTAGTCTTAATTATCACATTTTTTATTTATAGAAATTCTATTTTTCTTCAATATGATGGGCACGTTCTACCCAATTTGTTTAAGTGTTTGAAAATTCAAATTGAAAATAAGGTTGTCTTTTTGTAACTTTAACATTGATTCCTTCAACATTTTATAACATGAAATAGATCATTTTAATATAGTGAAATATATGTAATGGATTGTTAATTACAGCAATAATGTAAAAAATAACTTTTTATATTAAGTAAAAATCATTATTCATTACCCATTTCATGGAATATATGTTGTGGCTATTCCCTTACTTTTAAATACCATAGGTGTATATAAATTCAAAAGCCTTTAGTATATTCCAATTTTGTATAGCTAATGGTGATTTTCATAGGGTTCTGGTGATTTTTTGTTTTCCTTTAGGATTTCATATATTTTTAATATAATGAACAAAACTATTTGTGCTTATATAGAAAACATAAAAATAGTATACACTAAATGTTCTCACTCAGTGAATAATTCATTTTTTGGTCAATTCTTTATGTCGAAGTAATGTTTTCTTTTTAGTCCCATCAGATCTCAAAAAAAGAAAAACTTAGGTAATTTTATTGTACAAAAACTGGATCTGTGCTAATCAGCATTATTTTTAATTGAAAGTTGATTTTTATACTATCTGTAAACACAAGACTTAGCTTTCAGAGCTGTCCCCAGCCATAGACAACTTTTTAGTAACTGAGGCCTCTTCCAATAATCTTGTCAACCTCTGGCTAGGGCAATGGAACCCTTAGCTACCAACCAGTAGCAGATGACAATGATAAGACAGAGCCAGAAACTCAGGTCAACTGCTGGAGAATTTACTGTATTTCTTTTGCAGCAGGAGCCAAATTTCCAACCCACCCAGGGACAGGAGTTTGAGGTGCCCATTTGTTTGCTCCTGGCTCCTCCCCTCTGCAGCTTCCAGTAAAGGAACCTGGATTTCACTTCTCAGTAGAGCTGCTAGTAGAGCTGTGTATAGGGAGTAAGGATTACATTGTGGACAATCTGGTTGAAATTCCATCACCCCTCTGGTCCCCCCTACTACCCTCACCTCCGACCCTCACCCATCACCACCACCAAGGGCTTTGGTCTTTTTTCAAAACCTACATCCAGGGATGCATCCTCCACCACTGCTGGCTGTGGCTGCAGTGTCCCGCCCGCTGAGCTCTTCTAGTCTCTATAACTACACCTCCAGAGTGTCGATTTTCATAAGGACACTTTCCATTTGTCCTGGAGCATACACAAGGCAAATACCTCAGATGGTGCTATCTTGGCTCCTGGTCCTGGGGAGTTACAGGAACCCTGTAACTGTGCCCCCTTCCCTATGTCTGAGCTGTGCCCACCTCACCACACTTCTCAGTCAGTGGATGGTTTAGGAGACCTGCTCAGAGTCCCCCAGCCAGCCAGCCAGAGCAGCACCATCCCAATCTGTATCAGGACAGTTCAGTGGTAACTACCAAAATCACATCCAAATATCCTCAACTCAGCATCATATCAGGCAATGTTTCCAATAGAATTTTTCACAAAGATATATGCAAAAGGATGTATTTTTTAGCATTATCAGTAGCTGAATAAAGAGAAAGCAACTTAAGTGTTCTGAAACATGAGGCATCATTTAATAAAATATACTACATTATTAAACTGATATGTAAGTGACAATATTTTGTAATTACTAGTTTATTCCATGATATTGTATATGTTTTTAACTAATGGATTTTATTAATATTCTAATACAAAGACTTCTACAAGAAAAAATACTGTAAGACAATTCATAGTACCAAATGATATCGAATTAAAAATAAAAACTCACAGATGTTAGTCAAGTTCACAGTGATCTTAGAGGCCAACATTTCAATTTATTACCAATATAATCAGATATGTTTACTATAATAATTAATTCGTTGAGTTAGAGAAGGTATACCCAGGATACTCACTCTGTACATGGTCCTACATGGTAAACCTAGAATAGAATTGTATTTAAATATAACGACATAAACTCATGACGGTTTTTTGACTGACAACATAGTTAGGTAGTACTACCAGGATGAAAATGACATGGCAGCCATTTCATAGCATATACACACCTTCTCCCTGTTATTTATGTAATTTAAGTGTTACTATGTAGGGATTTTTCTAATGTAAGTAAAATCTGTTATCTTAATTTTAAACTACAGAGCACAAACTAGCTTATCTTGAATACAGGAAATCAAAGTTATAAAATGAAATCACTCAAATGTCATCATTCTTAGAAACACTTTATGAATATTTTAGAAAAAGATATATTGTATTAATTCACCTGTGTTTCAACACTTCACTGAGGAAAGGATGGTGCTAGAAAAAATGGTTAAGAATTGGAAAATAAGGTTCTTGGACCTGCTTTCCACAAAAAAGGAGCTAAATGAGAGCACATCTGGAATTCAAGATCTTTTTTAAAAAGCATGATCATAAATATCCAGTTGGAATGGATATGTAGTATGAAGATATTTTGAGAGATTTAAAGGCCAAGTCATAATTCCCACTCCTTCCAAGCCTCTGCATTTCGAAGCTGATCATTTGGTGGGAAATACATCAGGAAAGGGAAGTATCCAGATTTAAGTATCAAGTTGTGACAGAGTGCGGAGTTACTCCTTTAAAAAAATTTTATAATCTTTCCATTGTTGTTGCATCATTTCTGTATTGTTTCAATGCAAGCTATTAACAAAGTTGACCCAGAAGTGTCTGAGCTGGGCCCTTTCTCTTCAGAGCTGGGTAGGGAACACCAGGCATAGACTCTCCTGTCCTGCTGTCACTGGGAGGCCTTTGGAGTTTTGATCTATTGCGTGAGTGGCAGGAGAAATCTATTCTGTAGTGGTGGCCAAAGGTGTTCTTACATTAAAGTTTTATCTTAAAATGGCAAAAGTCAATCAATCAATAAAAGTAAGAACTTCCTCCATGAAAGAACATATGTAAACAAACCCAGGAAACATGTGTCCAAGTTTTCAAAGACATTAGCTAAAATCACTTTTTACCTTTTTGTAAGTTATAAATGAAAGTCATCAATGTCCATACACACACACACACGCACGCACACACACACACACACACACACACACACCCCCTAATCACTATGCTAATAATCTCTATAGGGCACACCTCCTCACACTGATGACATTTTCTCAGGCCAGTAAAAAATCAATGGAGTTTAAACTCAACTTGTGTGATTTAATCAGTTTTTGAAATCAGGCTGCAAATTCTGAAAACTTAAATTTTTGAATTTATATCTTAACTCTTCTAGCAAAACTCCCTTTCAAATAAGATAATAGTACCACCCATTTATTAATTTATTCCTTCAAAGATTTGTTAAGTACCTCTGATGTCCTAGCCAATTAACTGAGAACACAGCAGTAAATACTAGGGACACTTCCTTTATCTCTTGTCATTTATACTGTTGCAAAAAAAAAAAGGGCCAAGTAGTCTGGATACTTTAAAACAAAAGCTTGTCCTTGTCCTGAGGGTCAGTGGAGAATTCCAGGGCAAAATTTTGCATTTCACACTATCTTCATATTAAATACAGCCAGAGGGAAATACAGTCTCATACTTACCATCCAAAAGACAGATATTCTGAGGTCTTTATTGAGATTTCTTTGGATTTCTTGGATTTTTTTTTCCCATAAGGATCTCATCTGGTTTGAGAGCTTTGCCTGTAAAAGAACTGTGAATTTTAGGACCAGAAAATAGATTTCGGTTTCACACCCCAAATGTTGGAAAGAATTAAGGGATAATATATATAATTACTTTGGGCAGCGTGGAAGAATCATCACATTAACATATTCACCCTCACTAATGATCAGTTTTAGGAGATTTTAGACTGTAGTACCACAATGCAATTTGGTTCCCTAGACAAATGACTTGGTTCACAATAAGGGTTCTACTTAGCATGGCTACTTCTCAGATAAGGAGGCATATTGCATCAGAATTTGGAACTAGTGATATTTGTCCCCTGCTAACTCTAGTGTCATTTATTTTACTTTTTTGTTCAATGTTAGCAAATATGTACCCCATGGAAAATCCTTTTTGCATCTGTAGTTTTTACACCAGAGACTCTTTCTCAAAGTGAAGGCTTTATAATGCCTTGAGCATAATGCTATATCATCAAAATAACGATGACCATTAACTAAATTACTCTCCCATTAGATGCAGGTATACTAGTATGTTTTCCTCACAGCTTCGTCATTGGTACATAAGTTGTTTGTACTCGACATTCTGTAAAGAGAGGACTTAATTATCATCATGATCCTCACATCCTTATCATCTCTTTATTGTTCTATCCCCCAGCTTTAGAAGTGCATCACTCACCCAGGATTCCTCAGCTGCCTCTTCAATGAAGCAGTGTCTGTGAACCTCGTGCTCCTGAGAGCTAAAACTTTGTTTCCTTGTGTGGCCCACATATACTTTCCTCAGACTTGAGGAATTGCCAGAAATTGGTTTTTCTGGCAAGGGATACCAGATTCTTCAGAATATTATTGATCTTGAAGTTTGTCTGCTGTGATGTTTGCCTGCATAGAGGGCATTGAACAGGGCTCCCAGTTTTCTCCCAGGAAACACAGAGACACGACCAACAGAAGCTGTGCCCACAGACCATGGTGACTGGGTCCATAAGGTAGTTCAGGCAGATGAGACAGGTGAGTTCTTTCTGGAAGGCTTGTGAGATGTCCGAATCCATTTTTCTGAGGGAAGAAAATCAGGAGTTTATTTCTCTGCCCTGGAGACACAAAGGTCTAAGCAAAATTTGACTCAGATTGTGACTCAGTAACACTGTGTCTGGAGCAGAACAGGCTTGATAGTACCTGTGACACAAATGGAAGCCAAGACGAGGAGAGCCCTGAAGATCTGTAGAGAACTTTCTTGGCTTTCTAACCAATACTTTCCACCTCCTGCTCCCTTTTCTCCTGAATGAAAAAGAATGCTAGTTTTGTCATGGTATTACTTTTTCCAAATAGCTTAAGTTTCAAGAGTTTGACTCAATTTATAGCTCCAGGGGGTGAGTCTGGAGTGCTTAACAATCCATCATAATTCTCAGTGCCAGTCACTGATTTAGTACAGGATATTTAACTTACCTCTATTTTTATTATTTCATATAATTGTCAGGCATTTTCCCTCAGACCTCCTTTTCCATCTCAATCAGAATCCACCTCCCAAAACATTTTTTTTTTTTTTTTACAAAAAACTTCGTGAATATGTTGAGTTAACGCAAAGGAAACTAACTAAACATTGTCAACTGGATCAGATTTTATCTAGAATCTACTTGTGTGAATATACTAATCTGTTTAATCTGTCTTCCTTGCTACGTTATCTGTACTGCTCTAATCAAGGAAACCAAAAATTAAAGCGAATGGCTGTATCTTCCCAAGTCCCATAAATGACTATCAAGCACTCCTTCAGATTGTATTAAGATGTAATTTGGATATAATGATAATAATAATCAGCACTAAAAAAGAAATCATGTATTTTAAAATGTATTTGGATAAAAAAATAAATTGGGTCTTCATATAAGTTTAAATATAGACATCCCTCAAACTTTTCATATTTCTGTACGTTCACCATTATTACATTACTGCCGGCCCAATCTTCTTCTAGCTTCTTTAAAATTTAAGTCATAAAATTTATGCTTGAGACAACATTTACTTCACTTTAAAACAATATTTTCCTCAAATCATTGAATGTGCTGTCTAATTATATATTATACAGTACCATCTCTCTTGTGTATATAGGTATGTACTACTTTTAGAGTAGACTCTAACGTGTGCTACATGCAGAATCAAATATTCCTTAAAAATGATTTTAAATCTACAGCAAGTACAAAACTACAAGACGTCTGCCCACTACTTTCTGAGTCCTTGTAATACATAGAAACAAATAAGGGATACATAAAATAAGAGAACTACAATTAATCATTGTATTAATTCCAACACATAAGCCAGGTTGCCAAAACAGGAATGAGATTGTTTTCACTAAGTTGGCAAAAAAACATTATTTCATAGAAACAAGCTCAGTTTGGTGATAAATTAAAATTAGGAAATACTTATTTTTTTCCTAAGAAAGTTGCAGGAACATTTTTTTTTTCTTTTTTAAGAAGGTCGCAGTCCTCTATAGCCAATTGTTTGCTCATCTGAGGAGCATATTCATGGTCTCGCCAGTGCTTGTTATAGAAGTGATCACAGGAAGAAGTCAGCTCAGGGATCAAGCCTTCCAAGTACAGCAGTAGCTTTCAGAAGTCTCCCAACCACGTGAGTTCCAAACACACTCTGTCTGTTCTGGAGAATGAACTTGGCTACCTGAATCTCCTTATACTGAGCCTCTAAAGACCACACCCACTTTTTCCAAGTGATTGCATTGCAGAAGTCTTCAGATAGGTGTTAATAATGACTAGGTCTCTTTGAATCAGAGGAAAGAATTAATTTCACACCTTAGCTAATCTGCCTAAACATTATCTCATCAAAGCCAGCACTCATATGCTGCCTTTATATCTAAATTTCAAAACCTCAAGGACTTTTATTTTTAACTTATAAAAAGGTAGAAAGAATTATTTCATCAGTTAGCAATTTTAGCAAATGTCTGGAAACTTGGACACACATTTCCTGAGGTTTTTAAAATACGTTCATTAATGGAGGAAGTACTTTTTTTTTACTAATTGATTGACTGTCATTTTATCATAAAATTTTAATGTAGGAACGCCCTTGGCCCCCCATTCTAGTCACCTAAATCAGATCAGTCTTCGAGACTTTTAAACCTTTCAAACTTTGGGGGGCTCTAAATTCTACAAGCATGCCCTTGTTTTAAAGGAAGGCCTTACGTTGATCATTTTCACACTTGAGAAAATCTTATAGGAAATATTTTTGTGAAAAGATAGACAGAAAGTCTAGGAATGCTGGAAGAGGAGGCACATATAAGTATGATGCTGAAAGGAGATCAGTAGCAACAGTTTTCTTCAATCCAATCATAGGAAAAAGATTATTTCTTCACTCTGTGTTTCTTTTCCCCCAGCCACTTGGAATTCTTCCTTGGTGTCTCACTTTACCTATAGTCGATCTCCATATATGTCTGGGAAACACCCTCAACTAACACTGCATTAGCCTAATCCTATTTAGAAGAGAAATCACATTTACAGGAAGAAAGCAGTCTGCAAGCTTCAAAGAAAGATGATAAAAAAAAAAAAATTCACGTGATTTTTGTAGCCTTGTAGTTGGAAGATAGACAGTTACTAGAGAGCTAGAGTGGTCCAGGAAGCTTCTTCTATGGAGTGAGAGAAAACATTGCCTCAATTAAAAGACTAATCTGACAGCCTTTCTCAATAAATTTGTAGCAACATCATTTTTCAAACACCAGGTAAGAGCAGACTGTAGTGAAGAGGAATTTTCAAATGGCTAATTTTGTAATCGGCTCTTCGTTCTGCTTCTGTAAACGTGCTTGCTGCAAAGGCCAAAGGGCAGGGTGACCTCGAGATCAACTGAAGACTCACTCTCCCCTTTGCTTGTTCTGTCTACATAACAGATGTATCCCCTTTGCTTGTTCTGTCTAGATAACAGATGTATGGAATCGCATGCTCTATAACCACCTGAGGACAAATTAACCAATTGGCTCATACCAACTGTAACTGCGCAGATAAGCCCTATACAAGCAAGGTTACCCCTGAGTTTGGGGCTCAGATCTTCAGAGTGCTAGGTCTTCTGGGACCGCCAGCATAATAAACCAACTCTCTGAGTAGTGCTTGGTTTCTCGCCAGTCTGATTTTTCTGCGACAGTAGAGGCTATTATTTCTCTCTAATATCCTATTTTTAAATACCTATCTGTAATTCTGTATATATCGAAATGTATGTTTTTTTCCTAAAAAATAAGTGGCTAGACTATAACTAATTTGTTTATATTTTTCTTTCATATTATTACTCATTCACTGCCATGCTTACATTTTTACAAGCAAATTTTCTACTATCTTATATGTTATTACTTTATATTTTCTAGGTTGTAATATTTTAAGAACCAGTTAGCATACTAAACTATTTTAAGGATCTGATCCATGTCTCATATTAATTTTTTTTTCTAGTAACTAGTGCAATAGTTTCAACTGGGGGTAGTTTTTTTCAGTTCAGAGGACATTTGTTGATACCTGGAAACATTTTTGGTTATCACAACTGGAAGTCACTACTGGCATTTAGTGAGTAGAGAGCATGGATTTTGCTAAACATCCTACAGACAAAGGACAGCCCCCACACCTCAAAAGAAATAATTATCCTATCCCAAATGTCAACAGTTCTTAACATGGATTAATAATACTACTTTTATTTAGTCAGTAACTGGAGACAACAGGCAATCAGTAGAAGTAATGCACAAATGGAAAGCTAAAAATGAGATTAAAATGCTGTTGGTTTAAGATTTATATAGGATTCCCTAAAGTCACTCTAGAGGATTAATATAAATTTATAGCTATTAGAAAATGATATTTTGTTTTGAGATTATTGTCACTTCGATTTAAGAGGTTCTGCCTTTTAATACATAAACACATTTTCAATAGTGGAAATAATACATCTAAATGTGTCCTTGGATTACTTCCTTGCTTATTTTTTAACAATTTATCCTACATACCGAGGAGCAGCCATGATCAAGACAGGCACCAGTCCTACCCCCATGCAGGATATAGTCAGGGAGCAATGCTTTGAGCAAATAACTGTAGGAATTTTCACTACAATTTGGGTTAGTGCTATGAAAGAAAAAAAGGGGGAGGGGAGTATTAAGGAAATATATAATGAAATGTAAACTTAAGTTAGTATGAAGAAGTGACCTTTGAAAACAGACGAGCGTAATTAGTGTGTGGATGGGTGGAGATCCTGAGGTGGGAAGAACTGTGATAAGTTTAAGTGACTGAAAAAAACCATTGAACCTGGAGGTTAGCAAGAAACAAAAGTGGAATTAATTAAGGCACCAGAATATTCAGAGTTTTGTAGGTTTCAAAAAAAATCTTTCAATTTCAAATATATCGTCCTAACTTTTCCTATTTTTTTCATTTGTTTGTTGGTATATAGTTTTTTTCTA